>NC_068443.1:9583973-9641473 GCF_023373465.1 Oncorhynchus keta | reverse complement strand
TTCCTCTCACTCTGCCTCTCGCTTTGCCTCTCACTCTGCCTCTCACTCTGCCTCTCACTCTGCCTCTCACTCTGCCTCTCACTCTGCCTCTCACTCTGCCTCTCACTCTGCCTCTCGCTCTGCCTCTCGCTCTGCCTCTCGCTCTACCTCTCACTCTACCTCTCTCTCTACCTCTCTCTCTACCTCTCGCTCTACCTCTCGCTCTACCTCTCACTCTGCCTCTCACTCTGCCTCTCGCTCTGCCTCTCGCTCTGCCTCTACCTCTGCCTCTCGCTTTGCCTCTCACTCTGCCTCTCACTCTGCCTCTCACTCTACCTCTCACTCTACCTCTCGCTCTGCCTCTCGCTCTGCCTCTCGCTCTGCCTCTCGCTCTGCCTCTCCCTCTGCCTCTCTCTCTACCTCTCACTCTACCTCTCACTCTGCCTCTCACTCTGCCTCTCACTCTGCCTCTCGCTCTGCCTCTACCTCTGCCTCTCGCTCTGCCTCTCGCTCTGCCTCTACCTCTGCCTCTCTCTCTACCTCTCACTCTACCTCTCACTCTGCCTCTCACTCTGCCTCTCACTCTGCCTCTCGCTCTGCCTCTACCTCTCTCCTCCTTTTAATGATGTGCTTTGATCTCTCAGTGACTCATCAGACTTTAGTAATTCCCATTGAAAGTCAGAGCCTCAATGGAACAGGCAGATGTTCCATATCAGTGAGGAGTAAAAACAGGAAATGATCAGACCTGGATTGAAATACTATATATATATATACTATTGGCACCAATAGAATCGTTGAAAAGGCGAGAGCCCCACCCATCTGCCACTCCAGGCAGGCTAGAACAAACACTCAAAGTAGTTGAACGATTTCAAGCTGTATGCAGCAGGAGAGAAATGGGTTGAGAAAGAGATGGAGAGAGAGAGAGATCTGGATAGAGAGAGAGAGAGATCTGGATAGAGAGAGAGAGATCTGGATAGAGAGAGAGAGATCTGGATAGAGAGAGATGTGGATAGAGATCTGGATAGAGAGAGAGAGATCTGGATAGAGAGAGAGAGATCTGGATAGAGAGAGAGAGATAGAGAGAGATCTGGATAGAGAGAGATCTGGATAGAGAGAGAGAGAGATCTGGATAGAGAGAGATAGAGATCTGGATAGAGATATCTGGATAGAGAGAGAGATCTGGATAGAGAGAGAGAGTTCTGGATAGAGAGAGAGAGATCTGGATAGAGAGAGAGCGATAGAGAGAGATCTGGATAGAGATAGATCTGGATAGAGATAGAGAGCGATTGAGAGAGATCTGGATAGAGAGAGAGAGAGCGATAGAGAGAGAGAGAGAGAGAGAGATCTGGATAGAGAGAGAGAGCGATAGAGAGAGAGAGGGAGAGATCTGAATAGAGAGAGAGAGAGATCTGGATAGAGAGAGAGATCTGGATAGAGAAAGAGAGCGATAGAGAGAGAGAGTGAGAGGGAGAGAGAGTGTGTGACTGTGTGTGTGCGTGTGTCTGGGCGTGTTAGTGATTTAACAGCTGCCTCCAGCTCCACTGACCTTTGACCTTAACTTCCTGTTTCTTAACATCAGGCCCCAAAGCAGCCTCCTGTCCAGGGCCCATATGGACCACAGACCAGGTCCGAGTAGTGCACTAGTGAATAGGGCGCTATTTGGAACAATAGGAGGGTGGGGCTGGCTGAGAGGAGGGTGGGGCTGGCTGAGAGGAGGGTGGGGCTGGCAGAGAGGAGGGTGGGGCTGGCTGAGAGGAGGGTGGGGATGGCAGAGGGGAGGGTGGGGCGGGCTGAGAGGAGGGTGGGGCTGGCTGAGAGGAGGGTGGGGCTGGCTGAGAGGGGGGTGGGGCTGGCTGAGAGGAGGGTGGGGCTGGCTGAGAGGAGGGTGGGGCCAGCTGAATGAGGCTGAGAAAAGGGTGGGGCTGGCTGAGAGGAGGTTGGGATTGGCTGAGAGAAGGGTGGGGCTGGCTGAGAGGAGGGTGGGGCTGGCAGAGAGGAGGGTGGGGCTGGCTGAAAGAAGCTGAGAGGAGGGTGGGGCTGGCTGAGAGGAGGGTGGGGCTGGCTGAGAGGAGGGTGGGGCTGGCAGAGAGGAGGGTGGGGCTGGCTGAGAGGAGGGTGGGGCTGGCTGAAAGAAGCTGAGAGGAGAGTGGGGCTGGCTGAGAGGAGGGTGGGGCTGGCTGAAAGAAGCTGAGAGGAGGGTGGGGTAGGCTGAGAGGAGGGTGGGGCTGGCTGAAAGAGACTGAGAGGAGGATGGGGCTGGCTGAAAGAAGCTGAAAGGAGGGTGGGGCTGGCTGAGAGGAGGGTGGGACTGGATGAAATAAGCTGAGAGGAGTGTGGGGCTGGCTGAGAGGAGGGTGGGGCTGGCTGAGAGGAGGGTGGGGCTGGCTTAGAGGAGGGTGGGGTAGGCTGAGAGGAGGGTGGGGCTGGCTGAGAGGAGGGTGGGATGGCTGAGAGGAGGGTGGGGTAGGCTGAGAGGAGGGTGGGGCTGGCTGAGAGGAGGGTGGGGCTGGCTGAAAGAAGCTGAGAGGAGAGTGGGGCTGGCTGAGAGGAGGGTGGGGCTGGCTGAAAGAAGCTGAGAGGAGAGTGGGGCTGGCTGAGAGGAGGGTGGGGCTGGCTGAAAGAAGCTGAGAGGAGGGTGGGGTAGGCTGAGAGGAGGGTGGGGCTGGCTGAAAGAGACTGAGAGGAGGATGGGGCTGGCTGAAAGAAGCTGAAAGGAGGGTGGGGCTGGCTGAGAGGAGGGTGGGACTGGATGAAATAAGCTGAGAGGAGTGTGGGGCTGGCTGAGAGGAGGGTGGGGCTGGCTGAGAGGAGGGTGGGGCTGGCTGAGAGGAGGGTGGGGTAGGCTGAGAGGAGGGTGGGGCTGGCTGAGAGGAGGGTGGGATGGCTGAGAGGAGGGTGGGGTGGGCTGAGAGGAGGGTGGGGCTGGCTGAGAGGAGGGTGGGGCTGGCTGAGAGGAAGGTGGGGCTGGCAGAGAGGAGGGTGGGGCTGGCTGAGAGGAGGGTGGGGATGGCTGAGAGGAGGGTGGGGTAGGCTGAGAGGAGGGTGGGGCTGGCTGAGAGGAGGGTGGGGCCAGCTGAATGAGGCTGAGAAAAGGGTGGGGCTGGCTGAGAGGAGGTTGGGATTGGCTGAGAGAAGGGTGGGGCTGGCTGAGAGGAGGGTGGGGCTGGCTGAAAGAGGATGAGGGGAGGGTGGGGCTGGCTGAGAGGAGGTTGGGATTGGCTGAGAGAAGGGTGGGGCTGGCTGAGAGGAGGGTGGGGCTGGCTGAGAGGAGGGTGGGGCTGGCTGAAAGAAGATGAGAGGAGGATGGGGCTGGCTGAGAGGAGGGTGGGGCTGGCTGAAAGAAGCTGAGAGGAGAGTGGGGCTGGCTGAGAGGAGGGTGGGGCTGGCTGAAAGAGACTGAGAGGAGGGTGGGGCTGGCTGAGAGGAGGGTGGGGCTGGATGAAATAAGCTGAGAGGAGAGTGGGGCTGGCTGAGAGGAGGTGGGGCTGGCTGAGAGGAGGGTGGGGCTGGCTGAAAGAGACTGAGAGGAGGGTGGGGCTGGCTGCGAGGAGGTTGGGATTGGCTGAGAGAAGGGTGGGGCTGGCTGAAAAAGACTGAGAGGAGGGTAGGGCTGGCTGAGAGGAGGTTGGGATTGGTTGAGAGGAGGGTGGGGCTGGCTGAAAGAGGCACTGCTAATACAATGTACAATCAAATGAAATGTTATTGGTCACTTACGTATGTTTAGCAGATGTTATTGCAGGTGTAGTGAAATGCTTGTGTTTCTAGTTCCGACAGAGCAGCAATATCTAACAATAGCAGCCTCCGTCTGCTTTAACAGTGTAACGTCGAATGTATTATCAGGCCAATCTCCTACGGTGACGACAGCCATTACATGTACTCTCAAAAAAAACTAACACAGTTACAGACGCACAAATATTAAACCTCCCTGTTATTGTTATGGTGAGAGGTTAGTATGTCTTGGTGGGGGGGGTGATATAAACTGCTAACCTCCCTGTTATTGTTATGGTGAGAGGTTAGTATGTCTTGGGGGGGGTATGATATAAACTGCTAACCTCCCTGTTATTGTTATGGTGAGAGGTTAGTATGTCTTGGGGGGTATGATATAAACTGCTAACCTCCCTGTTATTGTTATGGTGAGAGGTTAGTATGTCTTGGGGGGGGATATGATATAAACTGCTAACCTCCCTGTTATTGTTATGGTGAGAGGTTAGTATGTCTTGGGGGGGTATGATATAAACTGCGAACCTCCCTGTTATTGTTATGGTGAGAGGTTAGTATGTCTTGGTGGGGGGAGGGGGATATGATATAAACTGCTAACCTCCCTGTTATTGTTATGGTGAGAGGCTAGTATGTCTTGGGGGGATATGATATAAACTGCTAACCTCCCTGTTATTGTTATGGTGAGAGGTTAGTATGTCTTGGGGGGGGTATGATATAAACTGCGAACCTCCCTGTTATTGTTATGGTGAGAGGTTAGTATATCTTGGTGGGGGGGGGTATGATATAAACTGCTAACCTCCCTGTTATTGTTATGGTGAGAGGTTAGTATGTCTTGGTGGGGGGGGGGTATGATATAAACTGCTAACCTCCCTGTTATTGTTATGGTGAGAGGTTAGTATGTCTTGGGGGGGATGTGATATAAACTGCTAACCTCCCTGTTATTGTTATGGTGAGAGGTTAGTATGTCTTGGGGGGGATATGATATAAACTGCTAACCTCCCTGTTATTGTTATGGTGAGAGGTTAGTATGTCTTGGGGGGGTATGATATAAACTGCTAACCTCCCTGTTATTGTTATGGTGAGAGGTTAGTATGTCTTGGGGGGGTATGATATAAACTGCTAACCTCCCTGTTATTGTTATGGTGAGAGGTTAGTATGTCTTGGTGGGGGGTATGATATAAACTGCTAACCTCCCTGTTATTGTTATGGTGAGAGGTTAGTATGTCTTGGGGGGGTATGATATAAACTGCTAACCTCCCTGTTGTTGCTATGGTGAGAGGTTAGTATGTCTTGGTGGGGGGGTATGATATAAACTGCTAACCTCCCTGTTGTTGTTATGGTGAGAGGTTAGTATGTCTTGGTGAGGGGGTATGATATAAACTGCGAACCTCCCTGTTATTGTTATGGTGAGAGGTTAGTATGTCTTGGGGGGTATGATATAAACTGCGAACCTCCCTGTTATTGTTATGATGAGAGGTTAGTATGTCTTGGGGGGATATGATATAAACTGCTAACCTCCCTGTTATTGTTATGGTGAGAGGTTAGTATGTCTTGGGGGGGGTATGATATAAACTGCTAACCTCCCTGTTATTGTTATGGTGAGAGGTTAGTATGTCTTGGGGGGGTATGATATAAACTGCTAACCTCCCTGTTGTTATGGTGAGAGGTTAGTATGTCTTGGTGGGGGGGTATGATATAAACTGCTAACCTCCCTGTTATTGTTATGGTGAGAGGTTAGTATGTCTTGGGGGGTGTGATATAAACTGCTAACCTCCCTGTTGTTGCTATGGTGAGAGGTTAGTATGTCTTGGTGGGGGGGTATGATATAAACTGCTAACCTCCCTGTTATTGTTATGGTGAGAGGTTAGTATGTCTTGGGGGGTATGATATAAACTGCTAACCTCCCTGTTGTTGTTATGGTGAGAGGTTAGTATGTCTTGGTGTGGGGGGTATGATATAAACTGCGAACCTCCCTGTTATTGTTATGGTGAGAGGTTAGTATGTCTTGGGGGGTATGATATAAACTGCGAACCTCCCTGTTATTGTTATGGTGAGAGGTTAGTATGTCTTGGGGGGGATATGATATAAACTGCTAACCTCCCTGTTGTTGCTATGGTGAGAGGTTAGTATGTCTTGGTGGGGGGTATGATATAAACTGCTAACCTCCCTGTTATTGTTATGGTGAGAGGTTAGTATGTCTTGGGGGGGGTATGATATAAACTGCTAACCTCCCTGTTGTTGTTATGGTGAGAGGTTAGTATGTCTTGGTGTGGGGGGTATGATATAAACTGCGAACCTCCCTGTTATTGTTATGGTGAGAGGTTAGTATGTCTTGGGGGGTATGATATAAACTGCTAACCTCCCTGTTATTGTTATGGTGAGAGGTTAGTATGTCTTGGGGGTATGATATAAACTGCTAATCTCCCTGTTATTGTTATGGTGAGAGGGTAAGTCGCTCTGGATAGGAGCGTCTGCTAAATGACTTAAATGTAAATGTTAAATGTAATAAACTGCTAACCTCCCTGTTATTGTTATGGTGAGAGGTTAGTATGTCTTGGGGGGGTGATATAAACTGCTAACCTCCCTGTTATTGTAATGGTGAGAGGTTAGTATGTCTTGGTGGGGGGTATGATATAAACTGCTAACCTCCCTGTAGTTGTTATGGTGAGAGGTTAGTATGTCTTGGTGGGGGGTATGATATAAACTGCTAACCTCCCTGTTGTTGTTATGGTGAGAGGTTAGTATGTCTTGGGGGGTATGATATAAACTGCTAACCTCCCTGTAGTTGTTATGGTGAGAGGTTAGTATGTCTTGGGGGGGGTGATATAAACTGCTAACCTCCCTGTTATTGTTATGGTGAGAGGTTAGTATGTCTTGGGGGGGGGGGTATGATATAAACTGCTAACCTCCCTGTTATTGTTATGGTGAGAGGTTAGTATGTCTTAGGGGGTATGATTTTAGGGGGTATGATTTTTTTAAAAGTGTACCTATGATGAAAATTACAGGCCTCTCTCATCTTTTTAAGTGGGAGAACTTGCACAATTGGTGGCTGACTAAATACTTTTTTGCCCCACTGTATCTCTACTACCATATATATCTCTATTACCATATATATCTCTACAGCCATATATATCTCTACAGCCATATATATCTCTACTACCATATATATCTCTATTACCATATATATCTCTACAGCCATTTATATATCTCTACTACCATATATATCTCTACAGCCATATATATCTCTACTACCATATATATCTCTACTACCATATATATCTCTACTACCATATATATCTCTACAGCCATATATATCTCTACAGCCATATATATCTCTACTACCATATATATCTCTACTACCATATATATCTCTACAGCCATATATATCTCTACTACCATATATATCTCTACAGCCATATATATCTCTACAGCCATATATATCTCTACTACCATATATATCTCTACAGCCATATATATCTCTACTACCATATATATCTCTACAGCCATATATATCTCTACAGCCATATATATCTCTACTACCATATATATCTCTACAGCCATATATATCTCTACAGCCATATATATCTCTACAGCCATATATATCTCTACTACCATATATATCTCTACAGCCATTTATATATCTCTACTACCATATATATCTCTACAGCCATATATATCTCTACTACCATATATATCTCTACTACCATATATATCTCTACAGCCATATTTAACTCTACAGCCATATATATCTCTACTACCATATATATCTCTACAGCCATATATATCTCTACAGCCATATATATCTCTACAGCCATATATATCTCTACAGCCATATATATCTCTACAGCCATATATATCTCTACAGCCATATATATCTCTACTACCATATATATCTCTACTACCATATATATCTCTACTACCATATATATCTCTACAGCCATATATATCTCTACAGCCATATATATCTCTACTACCATATATATCTCTACTACCATATATATCTCTACTACCATATATATCTCTACAGCCATATACACTTGTTTTTTAACCACTCCACAAATGTCTTGTTAACAAACTACAGTTTTGGGAAGTTGGTTAGGACATCTACTTTGTGCATGACAAGTAATTTTTCCAACAATTGTATACAGACAGATTATTTCACTTATAATTCACTGTATCACAATTCCAGTGGGTCAGAAGTTTACATACACTAAGTTGACTGTGCCTTTAAACAGCTTGGAAAATTCCAGAAAATGATCTCATGGCTTTAGAAGCTTCTGATAGGCTAATTGATATAATTTGAGTCAATTGGAGGTGTACCTGTGGATGTATTTCAAGGCCTACCTTCAAACTCAGTGCCTCTTTGCTTGACATCGAGGGAAAATCAAAAGAAATCAGCCAAGACCTCAGAAAAAAGATTGTAGACCTCCACAAGTCTGGTTCATCCTTGGGAGCAATTTCCAAACACCTGAAGACCAGGGTTATTCGGAGAGAGAGAGAATGACTTGTATTTATTATTGTTCTCATTATGGCTGTTGTCTGTCCGTCTGTCTGATCATGTTGATAACACCAGGTGGAGTGACCCTCATCAGTCAGGTTCTTAAAAGCTCCCAGCCTCACAACTAATACCCAGTACCACACAGAGGAGCTGGGTGGTGCCAACAGTGGGAAATGAAACCAAGACAATAATGGAGGACCCACCACCCCGGTCCTTCTCTCAGAAAAGACACCAACAAAAGGCGGATCGAGAAAATTAACATTTTCTTCAACAATTTTCACAAAGCGTGATGTGAAAACATTTTTTTTAAATTCAAATGCTTTGGTTGCATTCTCTGGCACTGAATCCCTTTTCAACCAAGATAGTGTGTTTCTTTGTCATGAAGAACCCTGGCTGGTGTAAGAGGGATTTGGTGAGTGAGGAGTATATTGTGTGAGACAGATGGGAGCAGCTGGAGGGATTAGAAGCCACAACTGTTTCCAAATAGACAGTTAGTTAGTACATGCTTACAGCTGTCCACAGTGTTGGCACTGGGTTCCTGGACAACACAGGAGGCTGCTGAGGGGAGGACGACTCATAATAATGGCCAGAACAGAGCAAATGGAATGGCATCAAACACCCTGTTCCTGGAGAGCTACCGTCCTGTAGGTTCTCTCTCTAACCCTGTTCCTGGAGAGCTACCGTCCTGTAGGTTCTCTCTCTAACCCTGTTCCTGGAGAGCTACCGTCCTGTAGGTTCTCTCTCTAACCCTGTTCCTGGAGAGCTACCGTCCTGTAGGTTCTCTCTCTAACCCTGTTCCTGGAGAGCTACCGTCCTGTAGGTTCTCTCTCTAACCCTAATCTAGCTCTCCTGATTCTAATAACTAGCTGATTGATAAGCTGAATCAGGTTAGTTACAACTGGGGTTGAAACAAAAACCTACAGGAAGAACAGACCTGGAGAGCCCTGCCCTACTTTTCACCATGGCCCATAGGGCTCTGGTCAAATATAGTGAACTATACCAGGGCCCATAGGGCTCTGGTCAAATATAGTGCACTATACCATGGCCCATAGGGCTCTGGTCAAATATAGTGCACTATACCAGGGCCCATAGGGCTCTGGTCAAATATAGTGCACTATACCATGGCCCATAGGGCTCTGGTCAAATATAGTGCACTATACCAGGGCCCATAGGGCAGGGAAAGACTCACCGTAGCAAGGAAAGACTCGCCGTAGCAGGGAAAGACTCACCGTAGCAAGGAAAGACTCGCCGTAGCAGGGAAAGACTCGCCGTAGCAGGGAAAGACTCACCGTAGCAGGGAAAGACTCGCCGTAGCAGGGAATGACTCGCCGTAGCAGGGAATGACTCGCCGTAGCAGGGAAAGACTCGCCGTAGCAAGGAAAGACTCACCGTAGCAAGGAAAGACTCGCCGTAGCAGGGAAAGACTCACCGTAGCAAGGAAAGACTCGCCGTAGCAAGGAAAGACTCGCCGTAGCAGGGAAAGACTCGCCGTAGCAGGGAAAGACTCGCCGTAGCAGGGAATGACTCGCCGTAGCAGGGAAAGACTCACCGTAGCAGGGAAAGACTCGCCGTAGCAAGGAAAGACTCGCCGTAGCAGGGAAAGACTCGCCGTAGCAGGGAAAGACTCGCCGTAGCAGGGAAAGACTCGCCGTAGCAGGGAAAGACTCGCCGTAGCAGGGAAAGACTCGCCGTAGCAAGGAAAGACTCGCCGTAGCAGGGAAAGACTCGCCGTAGCAGGGAAAGACTCGCCGTAGCAGGGAAAGACTCGCCGTAGCAGGGAAAGACTCGCCGTAGCAGGGAAAGACTCGCCGTAGCAGGGAAAGACTCGCCGTAGCAAGGAAAGACTCGCCGTAGCAAGGAAAGACTCACCGTAGCAGGGAAAGACTCACCGTAGCAGGGAAAGACTCGCCGTAGCAAGGAAAGACTCGCCGTAGCAGGGAAAGACTCGCCGTAGCAGGGAAAGACTCGCCGTAGCAGGGAAAGACTCGCCGTAGCAGGGAAAGACTCGCCGTAGCAGGGAAAGACTCGCCGTAGCAGGGAATGACTCACCGTAGCAGGGAAAGACTCACCGTAGCAAGGAAAGACTCACCGTAGCAGGGAAAGACTCGCCGTAGCAGGGAAAGACTCACCGTAGCAGGGAAAGACTCACCGTAGCAGGGAAAGACTCGCCGTAGCAGGGAAAGACTCGCCGTAGCAGGGAAAGACTCACCGTAGCAAGGAAAGACTCACCGTAGCAAGGAAAGACTCGCCATAGCAGGGAAAGACTCACCGTAGCAAGGAAAGACTCGCCGTAGCAAGGAAAGACTCGCCGTAGCAGGGAAAGACTCACCGTAGCAGGGAAAGACTCGCCGTAGCAGGGAAAGACTCACCGTAGCAAGGAAAGACTCGCCGTAGCAAGGAAAGACTCGCCGTAGCAGGGAAAGACTCGCCGTAGCAAGGAAAGACTCATCGTAGCAGGGAAAGACTCATCGTAGCAGGGAAAGACTCGCCGTAGCAGGGAAAGACTCGCCGTAGCAAGGAAAGACTCGCCGTAGCAGGGAAAGACTCGCCGTAGCAGGGAAAGACTCACCGTAGCAAGGAAAGACTCGCCGTAGCAAGGAAAGACTCGCCGTAGCAGGGAAAGACTCACCGTAGCAGGGAAAGACTCACCGTAGCAGGGAAAGACTCGCCGTAGCAGGGAAAGACTCGCCGTAGCAGGGAAAGACTCGCCGTAGCAGGGAAAGACTCGCCGTAGCAGGGAAAGACTCGCCGTAGCAGGGAAAGACTCACCGTAGCAGGGAAAGACTCGCCGTAGCAGGGAAAGACTCGCCGTAGCAGGGAAAGACTCGCCGTAGCAGGGAAAGACTCGCCGTAGCAGGGAATGACTCGCCGTAGCAGGGAAAGACTCGCCGTAGCAGGGAAAGACTCGCCGTAGCAGGGAAAGACTCGCCGTAGCAGGGAAAGACTCGCCGTAGCAAGGAAAGACTCGCCGTAGCAGGGAAAGACTCGCCGTAGCAGGGAAAGACTCGCCGTAGCAGGGAAAGACTCGCCGTAGCAAGGAAAGACTCGCCGTAGCATGGAAAGACTCACCGTAGCAAGGAAAGACTCGCCGTAGCAGGGAAAGACTCGCCGTAGCAGGGAAAGACTCGCCGTAGCAGGGAAAGACTCGCCGTAGCAGGGAAAGACTCGCCGTAGCAGGAAAGACTCGCCGTAGCAGGGAAAGACTCGCCGTAGCAGGGAAAGACTCGCCGTAGCAGGGAAAGACTCGCCGTAGCAGGGAAAGACTCGCCGTAGCAGGGAAAGACTCGCCGTAGCAGGGAAAGACTCGCCGTAGCAGGGAAAGACTCGCCGTAGCAGGGAAAGACTCGCCGTAGCAGGGAAAGACTCGCCGTAGCAAGGAAAGACTCGCCGTAGCAGGGAAAGACTCGCCGTAGCAGGGAAAGACTCGCCGTAGCAAGGAAAGACTCGCCGTAGCAGGGAAAGACTCGCCGTAGCAGGGAAAGACTCGCCGTAGCAGGGAAAGACTCGCCGTAGCAAGGAAAGACTCGCCGTAGCAGGGAAAGACTCGCCGTAGCAAGGAAAGACTCGCCGTAGCAGGGAAAGACTCGCCGTAGCAGGGAAAGACTCGCCGTAGCAGGGAAAGACTCGCCGTAGCAGGGAAAGACTCGCCGTAGCAGGGAAAGACTCGCCGTAGCAGGGAAAGACTCGCCGTAGCAGGGAAAGACTCACCGTAGCAGGGAAAGACTCACCGTAGCAGGAAAGACTCGCCGTAGCAGGGAAAGACTCGCCGTAGCAGGGAATGACTCGCCGTAGCAGGGAAAGACTCGCCGTAGCAAGGAAAGACTCGCCGTAGCAAGGAAAGACTCGCCGTAGCAGGGAAAGACTCGCCGTAGCAGGGAAAGACTCGCCGTAGCAGGGAAAGACTCGCCGTAGCAGGGAAAGACTCGCCGTAGCAAGGAAAGACTCACCGTAGCAGGGAAAGACTCACCGTAGCAAGGAAAGACTCGCCGTAGCAAGGAAAGACTCGCCGTAGCAAGGAAAGACTCGCCGTAGCAGGGAAAGACTCGCCGTAGCAGGGAAAGACTCGCCGTAGCAGGGAAAGACTCGCCGTAGCAGGGAAAGACTCGCCGTAGCAGGGAATGACTCGCCGTAGCAGGGAAAGACTCGCCGTAGCAGGGAAAGACTCGCCGTAGCAGGGAAAGACTCGCCGTAGCAGGGAATGACTCGCCGTAGCAGGGAAAGACTCGCCGTAGCAGGGAAAGACTCACCGTAGCAAGGAAAGACTCGCCGTAGCAGGGAAAGACTCGCCGTAGCAGGGAAAGACTCGCCGTAGCAGGGAAAGACTCGCCGTAGCAGGGAAAGACTCGCCGTAGCAGGGAAAGACTCGCCGTAGCAGGGAAAGACTCACCGTAGCAAGGAAAGACTCGCCGTAGCAAGGAAAGACTCGCCGTAGCAGGGAAAGACTCACCGTAGCAAGGAAAGACTCGCCGTAGCAAGGAAAGACTCGCCGTAGCAGGGAAAGACTCGCCGTAGCAGGGAAAGACTCGCCGTAGCAGGGAAAGACTCGCCGTAGCAAGGAAAGACTCGCCGTAGCAAGGAAAGACTCGCCGTAGCAGGAAAGACTCACCGTAGCAAGGAAAGACTCACCGTAGCAAGGAAAGCCTCGCCGTAGCAGGGAAAGACTCACCGTAGCAAGGAAAGACTCGCCGTAGCAAGGAAAGACTCGCCGTAGCAGGGAAAGACTCACCGTAGCAGGGAAAGACTCACCGTAACAGGGAAAGACTAGCCGTAGCAAGGAAAGACTCGCCGTAGCAGGGAAAGACTCGCCGTAGCAGGGAAAGACTCGCCGTAGCAAGGAAAGACTCGCCGTAGCAGGGAAAGACTCGCCGTAGCAGGGAAAGACTCGCCGTAGCAGGGAAAGACTCGCCGTAGCAGGGAAAGACTCGCCGTAGCAGGGAAAGACTCGCCGTAGCAGGGAAAGACTCGCCGTAGCAGGGAGAGACTCGCCGTAGCAGGGAAAGACTCGCCGTAGCAGGGAATGACTCGCCGTAGCAGGGAATGACTCGCCGTAGCAGGGAAAGACTCGCCGTAGCAGGGAAAGACTCGCCGTAGCAAGGAGAGACTCGCCGTAGCAGGGAAAGACTCGCCGTAGCAGGGAATGACTCGCCGTAGCAGGGAAAGACTCGCCGTAGCAGGGAAAGACTCGCCGTAGCAGGGAAAGACTCGCCGTAGCAAGGAAAGACTCACCGTAGCAGGGAAAGACTCGCCGTAGCAAGGAAAGACTCGCCGTAGCAGGGAAAGACTCGCCGTAGCAAGGAAAGACTCGCCGTAGCAAGGAAAGACTCACCGTAGCAGGGAAAGACTCGCCGTAGCAAGGAAAGACTCACCGTAGCAAGGAAAGACTCGCCGTAGCAGGGAAAGACTCGCCGTAGCAGGGAAAGACTCGCCGTAGCAGGGAAAGACTCGCCGTAGCAGGGAAAGACTCGCCGTAGCAGGGAAAGACTCGCCGTAGCAGGGAAAGACTCACCGTAGCAGGGAAAGACTCACCGTAGCAGGGAAAGACTCACCGTAGCAGGGAAAGACTCGCCGTAGCAGGGAAAGACTCGCCGTAGCAGGGAAAGACTCACCGTAGCAGGGAAAGACTCACCGTAGCAGGGAAAGACTCACCGTAGCAGGGAAAGACTCACCGTAGCAGGGAGAGTGGAGTCATGCAGGGCTGACATCGTAGCAGGGAAGGATTTACCAAAGCACGGAAAGTGGAGTCATGCAGGCCTGGTTTCAGCAGTACTAACAAATAAACATTTTGTTCTCAGCATGAGTGTGTCTGAGATATTCTAGTCTAACTAGAGAGAGAGGCAGAGAGCGAGATAGACCCCACACAGCCCCAGAACAGCAAAACAAGTAGACCCAACCAAATCATGAGAAAACAAAAAGACAATTACTTGACTCATTGGAAAGAATTCACAAAAAAACTGAGCAAACCAGAATGCTATTTGGCCCTAAATAGAGAGTACACACTGGCAGAATACCTGACCACTGTGACTGACCCAAAATTAAGGAAAGCTTTGACTATGTACAGATTCAGTGAGCATAGCCTTGCTATTGAGAGAGACTGCCGTAGGCAGACCTGGCTCTCAAGAGAAGACAGGCTATGTGCACACTGCCCACAAAATGAGGTGGAAACTGAGCTGCACTTCCTAACTTCCTGCCAAATGTATGACCATATTAGAGACACATATTTCCCTCAGATTACAAAGACCCACAAAGAATTCGAAAACAAACCCAATTTTGACAAACTCCCATATCTACTGGGTGAAATACCACAGTGTGCCATCAGAGCAGCAAGATTTGACATGTTGCCATATTTATTTATGTTAATTTATTTTCCCTTTGGTACTTTAACTATTTGCACATCGTTACAACACTGCATATATACATAATATGACATTTGAAATGTCTTTATTATTTTGGAACTTCTGTGAGTGTAATGTTTACTGTTCATCTTTATTGTTTGTTTCACTTTGGTTTATTATCTACTTCACTTGCTTTGGAAATGTAAACATAAATGTATGTTTCCCATGAGAGAGAGAGAGAGAGAGAGAGAGAGAGAGAGAGAGAGAGAGAGAGAGAGAGAGAGAGAGAGAAATAGGGAAGTGCATAGTTGAGAGAGAGAGAAAACCATCTTCAATACTACAGCACATCTGCAAAAACAGACCCTACAGAGGCATCTTAACCACACCTATTCCCTTTCCAGTGCACTACTTTTGACCAGGGCCATAGGGCCTACGTAGGGAATAGGATGCCAGTCGGGAAGGAAGACTCTAACTCACTGCTTTAAGACACGTGAAATAACAGAGACCACGTAAGTACATTCCCTATTCAGGTGTTACAAAGGAAACAGGAAACTCTTAGTTGAAGCTATGGCTCTCAAACCCCTGGTCTCTCTGGAGCAACAGAATGTCAATGTTGTTGTCCTACTTCCTGAATGACGTGTCACTTCCATTATCAGTGGAACTTGGTCTACGGTCAATGAAACGACGTTAGCAAACATGCATTGTGGTTGTATGTTCTGTTCCTTGCGTTCACAGCTACAATACGTTTTTCTGTCTTTTCGAAGAAAGGTCTACTTGCAATGACTGTGATATCTGAGATGATTTCCTACTAAACTTAGTTGAAAACACTGAATGTAAACCGCTCTGGATTAGAGCATCTGCGAAATGACTCAAATGTAAATGTAGATGTTCTGTATGTGGTGAGAGAAAGAGTGACGGAGAAAGAGGGAGAGAGGGAGAAAGAGGGAGAGAGGGAGAGAGAGGGAGAGAGAGAGAGAGAGAGAGAGAGAGAGAGAGAGAGAGAGAGAGAGAGAGAGAGAGAGAGAGAGAGAGAGAGAGAGAGAGAGAGAGAGAGAGAGAGAGAGAGAGAGAGAGAGAGAGAGAGAGAGAGAGAATGAGAGAATGAGGGAGTTCTTCAGTATGTTCTGTATTGTATGGTCTGGCGTTTTACCTCCATCCCAGGTGTCTTGGTGCGTCTCCGTCCCGTTCTGGGATAATACTGCGGAGGTGCTGTCTCCATCAGGGTCTTCCTCCACTATGTGTAGCTTGTCCTCATCGTCAGAATCTGACTGGGCCTCCACAACGTTGTTGTAATTCGTTACTGCAAAGAGATGAGAGAGAGGGAGGAGACAACCAGGAGGGTCAATGAGTAAGAAGTTAGTAGACTACACCTTGTATGAGTCAGAACAGCCCATAGGACGCAAGTCTATCTCCTGTTTCTGTAGTGGAGTAGCTTGATGTACAGTACACCCCCTGGACGCTAGGTCGATTAGAGATAGAGGAAGTCTGGGCTTATAGTTTAGTGGATCACTGTTGCATTGTTGTTGCAGATATCTAACGTCTTATTTTAAGTAGAATGATAAGAAAATCACTACATTTTGGAATTGTTAAGAGGATAAAAACTAATTTTAAAAAAGCTTAAATGACAACAGAGCGAGTGAAAACATCATGTAAAAGAATCTAATCATTCCAAACACAACAAAAAAATGGTGTAACCTTTACCCTCTAACCTTTACCCTCAAAAAAAGGTTTAAATCTCTGCTTAGGACTAGTATCTATAACACTGCTAGCTATCTTGAATGTCACTTTCTCAAGTGGTGAACTGTGAACCTGAGACCTGTGTTCCAGTGTTTACACAGCCCCATCGACAGATATGGAAGAGAGAGAGAGAGAGAGCCTGGCCATGACAAGGCAAACAGGCCCATCCCCCACTCTTACACTAGACCAAGCCAATGGCATGTACCAGATGCTCAGCAGGCTCTGCTCACACTTACTGGTTCAAGGCCAAACCACACGACTAACAACATTGGACACTTTATGGGACACAAAGCCTACACTATATCATCCTGGAACATCCCAGACCTGAGGTCATCTGCCTTTGACCTAAAGAGCAGGAACCTGGACTTCAACAAATAAATCAGAAACACAGACATTGTCATCCTACAAGAAACATGGTATAGATGAGATGGACCCACTGGTTTCCCTCTAGGTTACAGAGAGCTGGTAGTCCGATTAATCAAACTACCAGGTGTGAAACAGGGAGGAGACTCATTGGGTATGCCCATTTGGTATAGAGCAGACCTAACTCACTCTATTACATTATTCAAAACAGGAACATTTTACATTTGGTTAGAAATTCAAAAGGAAATGATCTTAACAGAGAAAAAGGTCCCCCTGTGTGTTACCTATATCCCCCCACTAGAATCCCTATACTTTAATGAAGACATCTTCTCCACCCTGGAGGGGGAAATCAATTATTTCCAGGCCCAGGGACATGCATTAGTCTGTGGCGACCTAAATGCCAGAACTGGACAAGAACCTGACACCCTCAGCTCACAGGGGAACAAACACCTGCCTGGAGGTAAAGCATTCCCTCCCCCATGTGCCCCCATAGACACAACTATGACAACATAACCAAACACCTACCTGGAGGTAAAGCATTCCCTCCCCCATGTGCCCCCATAGACACAACTATTCCCTCCCCATGTGCCCCCATAGACACAACTATGACAACATAACCAAACACCTACCTGGAGGTAAAGCATTCCCTCCCCCATGTGCCCCCATAGACACAACTATTCCCTCCCCCATGTGCCCCCAGAGACACAACTATGACAACATAACCAAACACCTACCTGGAGGTAAAGCATTCCCTCCCCCATGTGCCCCCATAGACACAACTATGACAACATAACCAACAAAACGGGTAACATCTCCAGCAGCTTTGTTGCACGCTGGGTATGTACATAGTTAATGGTAGGCTTCGAGGGGACTCCTATGGTAGGTACACCTATAGCTCATCTCTTGGCAGTAGTACTGACGACTACTTTATCACTGACCTCAACCTCAGAGTTCTCAGCCCACTGACACCCCTATCAGATCACAGTCAGCCCACTGACACCCCTATCAGATCAGTCCCCACTGACACCCCTATCAGATCACAGCCCACTGACACCCCTAAATCACAGTCAGCCCACTGACACCCCTTGAACTGACACCCCTATCAGATCACAGTCAGCCCAATCATCACAGTCTACTTGAACAGAGCAATAACCAATCATGAGGCATCAAAGCCAAAGGAACTGAATAATATTAAGAAATGCTATAGATGGAAGGAAAGTAGTGTGGAAACCTACCAAAAAACAATTAGGCAACAACACATTCAATCCCTTTCAGACAACTTCCTGGGGAAAAAAATGTTTCACTGTAATAGTGAAGGTATAAATTTGGCAGTAGAAAAACTAAACAGTATATTTGACCTCTTAACTTCCCTGTCAAATCTAAACATGCCAAGCAGAAAATGAACAACAATGACAAATGGTTTCATAAAGAATGCAAAAACCGAAGAAAGAAATTGAGAAACCTGTCCAAACAAAAACATAGAGACCCAGTAAACCTGAGTCTACACCTTCACTATGGTGAATCACTAAAACAATACAGAAATACACTATGGAAAAAGAAGGAACAGCATGTCAGAAATCAGCTCAATGTAATTGATGAATCCATAGAATCTAACCACTTCTGGGAAAATTGGAAAACACTAAACAAACAACAACACGAAAGAATTATCTATCCAAAACGGAGATGTATGGCTAAACCACTTCTCCAATCTTGTTGGCTCTATAACTAAGAACAAACAGCAAAAACCTATACATGATCAAGTACAAATATTAGAATCAAATATTAAAGGCACACTGGATTCTCCAATTACATTGAATGAACTACAGGACAAAATACAACCTCTTCAACCCCAAAAGAACTGTGGTGTTGATAGTATCCTAAATGAAATGTTAAAATATACAGACCACAAAAAAGACGAGTATATTTCCTCAGTAAAAACAATGTACTGAGCAAATGTCAAATTGTCTTTTTACCAAATTACTGTACGACAGACCACGTATTCACCCTGCACACCCTAATTGACAAACAAACCAAAGCAAAGGCAACGTATTCTCATGTTTTGTTGATTTCAAAAAAGCTTTTGACTCATTTTGGCATGAGGGTCTGCTATACAAATTGATGGAAAGTGGTGTTGGGGGAAAAATATACAACATTATAAAATCCATGTACACAAACACCAAGTGTGCAGTTAAAAGGCAAAAAACACACATTTCTTTCCACAGGGCCGTGGGGTGAGACAGGGACGCAGCTTAAGCCCCACCCTCTTCAAAATATATATAAATGAATTGGCGATGGCACTAGAACAGTCTGCAGCGCCCGGACTCACCCTACTAGAATCTGAAGTCTACTGTTTGCTGATGATCTGGTTTTTCTGTCCCCAACCAAGAAGGGCCTACAGCAGCACCTAGATCTTCTGCACAGATTCTGCCAGACCTGGGCACAGACAGACCTGGGCCCTGACAGACCTGGGCCCTGACAGTAAATCTCAGTAACTCAAAAATAATGGTGTTCCAAAAAAGGTCCAGTCGCCAGGACCACAAATACAAATTCCATCTAGACACTGTTGCCCTAGAGCACACAAAAAACTATACATACCTCGGCCTAAACATCAGCGCCACAGGTAACTTCCACAAAGCTGTGAACGAGCTGAGAGACAAGGCAAGAAGGGCCTTCTAGGCCATCAAAAGGAACATAAAATTCGACATACCAATTAGGCTCTGGAGAAAAATACCTGAATCAGTTATAGAAACCATTGCCCTTCATGGCTGTGAGGTCTGGGGTCCACTCACCAACCAAGAATTCACAAAATGGGACAAAAACCAAATTGAGAGCAGCTAATGATCAAAATCCAGAAAAGAGCCGTTAAAATCTACAACCACCTAAAAGGAAGCGATTCCCAAACAGTCCATAACAAAGCCATCACCTACAGAGAGATGCATCTGGAAGCAAGTTGGTCCTGGGACTCCAACAGAATTAGACCCAAACAAATCATGAGAAAACAAAAAGACAATTACTTGACTCATTGGAAAGAATACACAAAACAACTAGAATGCTGTTTGGCTCTAAACAGAGAGTACACAGCGGCAGAATACCTGACCACTGGGACTGACCCAAACTTAAAGAAAGCTTTGACTATGTACAGGCTCAGTGAGCATAGAGTTGCTATTGAGAGAGACCGCCTTAGGCAGACCTGGCTCTCAACAGAAGACAGGCTATGTGCACACTGCCCACAAAATGAGGTGGAAACTGAGCTGCACTTCCCAACCTGCCAAATGTATGACCATATTAGAGACACATATTTACCTCAGATTACACAGAATCACAAAGAATTTGAAAACAAACCCAATTTTGATAAACTCCCATATCTACTGGGTGAAATCCCAGAGTGTGCCATCACAGCAGCAAGATTTGTGACCTGTTGCCACAAGAAAAGGGCAACCAGTGAACATCATCATACAAACATCATTGTAAATACAACCCATATTTATGTTAATTTATTTTCCCTTTTGTACTTTAACTATTTGCACATCAGTACAACTCTGTATATAGACATAATATGACATTTGAAATGTCTTTATTCCTTTGGAACTTTTGTGAGTGTCATGTTTACTGTGGCTGCTCCACTGGATGTCATAAGGTGAATGCACCAATTTGTAAGTCGCTCTGGATAAGAGCGTCTGCTAAATGACTTAAATGTAAATGTTAAATGTTTACTGTTAATTTTGTAAAGTTTATTTCACTATTGCTCATGATCTATTTCACTTGCTTTGGCAATCTAAACATATGTTTCCCATAATAATAAAGCCCTTTGAATCTGGGAGAGAGGGAGATATAGAGATGTGGGCCATAGAGACCGGTCGTCCCAGGCAAACCTGATTACCTAAAGAGGACAGGCTGTGCTCATTCTGCCATCAGGAAGAGATAGACAGAGCTGCATTTTCTGTCAAATTGTGACAGATATTTTGAAGTAAGAAATTCTACCCCGAAATTATAAAAACAAAATGAAGAATTTGAAAACTTGCTGTAAATGATGAAGATCAATTTAAATACGTACATGGTGAAAAACAAAATACTGTGTTTTATCAGCCAAATGTGTGGCCTCCTTCCACAACCTGAGGAACAGACAGTGAGAAGTAGACAGCAAGTAGAGTGTGATTATTCACATTAGTCTATTCCTTATTATTCTGGGTTGTAAATTGCTGTTAATATGATTACCACTTATTATTATTATTATTGCTTCATCACCAACAGTCTAGTCCTGTCTTTGACCTTCGTTCTTATGTTTACTTTGACAATTTCCACGTTAATGAAGTATAACAACGCATTCTGAAACTATTCAGACCACTTCACTTTTTCCACGTTGTTACGTAACAATTGATTCAATCTTTTTTCTCTCATCAATCTACACACATTACCCCATAATGACGACATTACCCCATAATGACAACATTACCCCATAATGACAACATTACCCCATAATGACGACATTACCCCATAATGACAACATTACCCCATAATGACAACATTACCCCATAATGACAGCATTACCCCATAATGACAACATTACCCCATAATGACAACATTACCCCATAATGACAACATTACCCCATAATGACAACATTACCCCATAATGACAACATTACCCCATAATGACACCATTACCCCATAATGACAGCATTACCCCATAATGACAACATTACCCCATAATGACAACATTACCCCATAATGACGACATTACCCCATAATGACAACATTACCCCATAATGACAACATTACCCCATAATGACAACATTACCCCATAATGACAACATTACCCCATAATGACAACATTACCCCATAATGACAACATTACCCCATAATGACAACATTACCCCATAATGACAACATTACCCCATAATGACAACATTACCCCATAATGACAACATTACCCCATAATGACAACATTACCCCATAATGACAACATTACCCCACACGCACACGCACACGCACACACACACACATACTACAATGATACTCCAACACACACACACACACACACACACACACACACACACACACACACACACACACGCACACACACACACACGCACACACACTACAATGATACTCCAACACGCACACACACACATACTACAATGATACTCCAACACACACACACACGCACACATATACACACACACACACACACACATGGACACACATACACACACACACACACACACACACACACACACACACACACACACACACACACACACATATACACACACACACACACACACACACACATATACACACACACACACACACACATGGACACGCATACACATGCATATTGACGCATTCCTTCACACTTCACATACGCTGCTGCTACTCACTGTTTATTATCTATCCAGCTACATCAATAACCTCCACTAACCCCAGCACACTGACTCAGTACCGATAGCTCTCATTATTGTTATTTCATTGTGTTACCATCTTTCACTTAGTTTATTTAGCAAATTGTTCTTACTTTTATACAAACTCTGCATTGTTGGTTAAGGGCTTCACGGCGAGGTCTACTACACCTGTTGTATTTGGCACATGTGAAAATAAAGGAGAGCAGCACACTCTAGGAGCTCAGATGCACAAATGTAATGTCCAACGTTTGGACAGACAAGCTGTATTGATCAGGGTATTTATGTAACAAATAAAATGTGATTTGATGTGATGCGGCCAGCCAGTCCTGACAGTGTGTCTGTGGTTGGACAAAGTTAACCTGTGATGTGGTACAGAACAGCCTAGTTTAACCTGTGATGTGGTACAGAACAGCCTAGTTTAACCTGTGATGTGGTACACAGCAGAACAGCCTAGTTTAACCTGTGATGTGGTACAGAACAGCCTAGTTGAACCTGTGATGTGGTACAGAACAGCCTAGTTTAACCTGTGATGTGGTACAGAACAGCCTAGTTTAACCTGTGATGTGGTACAGAACAGCCTAGTTTAACCTGTGATGTGGTACAGAACAGCCTAGTTTAACCTGTGATGTGGTACAGAACAGCCTAGTTTAACCTGTGATGTGGTACAGAACAGCCTAGTTTAACCTGTGATGTGGTACAGAACAGCCTAGTTTAACCTGTGATGTGGTACAGAACAGCCTAGTTTAACCTGTGATGTGGTACAGAACAGCCACACACAACCAGTTGAACCTGTGATGTGGTACAGAACAGCCTAGTTTAACCTGTGATGTGGTACACAGCAGAACAGCCTAGTTGAACCTGTGATGTGGTACAGAACAGCCTAGTTGAACCTGTGATGTGGTACAGAACAGCCTAGTTTAACCTGTGATGTGGTACAGAACAGCCTAGTTTAACCTGTGATGTGGTACACAGCAGAACAGCCTAGTTTAACCTGTGATGTGGTACACAGCAGAACAGCCTAGTTTAACCTGTGATGTGGTACAGAACAGCCTAGTTTAACCTGTGATGTGGTACAGAACAGCCTAGTTGAACCTGTGATGTGGTACAGAACAGCCTAGTTTAACCTGTGATGTGGTACAGAACAGCCTAGTTGAACCTGTGATGTGGTACAGAACAGCCTAGTTTAACCTATGATGTGGTACACAGCAGAACAGCCTAGTTTAACCTGTGATGTGGTACACAGCAGAACAGCCTAGTTTAACCTGTGATGTGGTACAGAACAGCCTAGTTTAACCTGTGATGTGGTACAGAACAGCCTAGTTTAACCTGTGATGTGGTACAGAACAGCCTAGTTTAACCTGTGATGTGGTACAGAACAGCCTAGTTTAACCTGTGATGTGGTACAGAACAGCCTAGTTTAACCTGTGATGTGGTACAGAACAGCCTAGTTTAACCTGTGATGTGGTACAGAACAGCCTAGTTTAACCTGTGATGTGGTACAGAACAGCCTAGTTTAACCTGTGATGTGGTACAGAACAGCCTAGTTTAACCTGTGATGTGGTACACAGCAGAACAGCCTAGTTTAACCTGTGATGTGGTACAGAACAGCCTAGTTTAACCTGTGATGTGGTACAGAACAGCCTAGTTTAACCTGTGATGTGGTACAGAACAGCCTAGTTTAACCTGTGATGTGGTACACAGCAGAACAGCCTAGTTTAACCTGTGATGTGGTACAGAACAGCCTAGTTTAACCTGTGATGTGGTACAGAACAGCCTAGTTTAACCTGTGATGTGGTACACAGCAGAACAGCCTAGTTTAACCTGTGATGTGGTACAGAACAGCCTAGTTTAACCTGTGATGTGGTACAGAACAGCCTAGTTGAACCTGTGATGTGGTACAGAACAGCCTAGTTGAACCTGTGATGTGGTACAGAACAGCCTAGTTTAACCTGTGATGTGGTACAGAACAGCCTAGTTTAACCTGTGATGTGGTACAGAACAGCCTAGTTTAACCTGTGATGTGGTACAGAACAGCCTAGTTTAACCTGTGATGTGGTACACAGCAGAACAGCCTAGTTTAACCTGTGATGTGGTACAGAACAGCCTAGTTTAACCTGTGATGTGGTACAGAACAGCCTAGTTTAACCTGTGATGTGGTACAGAACAGCCTAGTTTAACCTGTGATGTGGTACACAGCAGAACAGCCTAGTTTAACCTGTGATGTGGTACAGAACAGCCTAGTTTAACCTGTGATGTGGTACAGAACAGCCTAGTTTAACCTGTGATGTGGTACACAGCAGAACAGCCTAGTTTAACCTGTGATGTGGTACAGAACAGCCTAGTTTAACCTGTGATGTGGTACAGAACAGCCTAGTTTAACCTGTGATGTGGTACAGAACAGCCTAGTTTAACCTGTGATGTGGTACAGAACAGCCTAGTTTAACCTGTGATGTGGTACAGAACAGCCTAGTTGAACCTGTGATGTGGTACAGAACAGCCTAGTTTAACCTGTGATGTGGTACAGAACAGCCTAGTTTAACCTGTGATGTGGTACAGAACAGCCTAGTTGAACCTGTGATGTGGTACAGAACAGCCTAGTTTAACCTGTGATGTGGTACAGAACAGCCTAGTTTAACCTGTGATGTGGTACACAGCAGAACAGCCTAGTTTAACCTGTGATGTGGTACAGAACAGCCTAGTTTAACCTGTGATGTGGTACAGAACAGCCTAGTTGAACCTGTGATGTGGTACAGAACAGCCTAGTTTAACCTGTGATGTGGTACACAGCAGAACAGCCTAGTTTAACCTGTGATGTGGTACAGAACAGCCTAGTTTAACCTGTGATGTGGTACAGAACAGCCTAGTTTAACCTGTGATGTGGTACAGAACAGCCTAGTTGAACCTGTGATGTGGTACAGAACAGCCTAGTTTAACCTGTGATGTGGTACAGAACAGCCTAGTTTAACCTGTGATGTGGTACAGAACAGCCTAGTTTAACCTGTGATGTGGTACAGAACAGCCTAGTTTAACCTGTGATGTGGTACAGAACAGCCTAGTTTAACCTGTGATGTGGTACAGAACAGCCTAGTTTAACCTGTGATGTGGTACACAGCAGAACAGCCTAGTTTAACCTGTGATGTGGTACAGAACAGCCTAGTTTAACCTGTGATGTGGTACAGAACAGCCTAGTTTAACCTGTGATGTGGTACACAGCAGAACAGCCTAGTTTAACCTGTGATGTGGTACAGAACAGCCTAGTTTAACCTGTGATGTGGTACAGAACAGCCTAGTTTAACCTGTGATGTGGTACAGAACAGCCTAGTTTAACCTGTGATGTGGTACAGAACAGCCTAGTTTAACCTGTGATGTGGTACAGAACAGCCTAGTTGAACCTGTGATGTGGTACAGAACAGCCTAGTTTAACCTGTGATGTGGTACAGAACAGCCTAGTTGAACCTGTGATGTGGTACAGAACAGCCTAGTTTAACCTGTGATGTGGTACAGAACAGCCTAGTTGAACCTGTGATGTGGTACAGAACAGCCTAGTTTAACCTGTGATGTGGTACAGAACAGCCTAGTTTAACCTGTGATGTGGTACAGAACAGCCTAGTTGAACCTGTGATGTGGTACAGAACAGCCTAGTTGAACCTGTGATGTGGTACAGAACAGCCTAGTTTAACCTGTGATGTGGTACAGAACAGCCTAGTTTAACCTGTGATGTGGTACACAGCAGAACAGCCTAGTTTAACCTGTGATGTGGTACAGAACAGCCTAGTTTAACCTGTGATGTGGTACAGAACAGCCTAGTTGAACCTGTGATGTGGTACAGAACAGCCTAGTTGAACCTGTGATGTGGTACAGAACAGCCTAGTTTAACCTGTGATGTGGTACAGAACAGCCTAGTTTAACCTGTGATGTGGTACACAGCAGAACAGCCTAGTTTAACCTGTGATGTGTTACACAGCAGAACAGCCTAGTTGAACCTGCTGAGCTTTGTGGGATGCTCACACCCTCCCTCTCTCCCTTCCCCATCCATCTCCTTCTTCCCCTACCCCTCCCTCTTACTCCCCCCTCCCTCTCCCCTTCACTCTACCCATCCCTCTTCCCCTCCCTCTCATCCTCCCCAGACCCCTCCCCCTCCCTCTCATCCTCCCCAGACCCCTCCATACCCCCCCTCTCCCACTACCCCTGAAAGTGTGGGTTCACAACTCCAATCCAGATGTGTTGGTCATTACTGAGACGTGGTTAAGGAAGAGTGTTTTGAATACTGATGTTAACCTGTCTGGTTATAACCTTTTTCGGCAAGACAGATCTTCCAAAGTTGGTGGAGTGGCAATCTTTAACCAAGGATCACTTTCCGTGCTCGATTGTCTCCACCAAGTCTGTCCCTAAACAATTTCGATTTGCTGGTTTTACACATTAAACATTCAAATAGCTCTTTGTTAACTGTTGCTGGGTGCTATCGTCCTCCATCAGCACCGGCCTGTACCCTACCTGCCCTATGCTCTCTCCTGGCCCCTTAAACTAAGTCTGAATTTGTCCTGCTAGGTGACCTAAACTGGGACATGCTTAAACCACCTGACCAAGTCCTAAAGCAATGGGACTCCCTAAATCTATCTCAGATTATCACCAATCCCACAAGGTATGACTCCAAACACCCAGAAAAGGCTGCTCTCCTCGATGTTATCCTCACAAATAATCCTGATAGGTATCAGTCTGGTGTTTTCTGTAATGACCTTAGTGATCACTGTTTTACAGCCTGTGTTCGTAATGAACTGGCCTCTATAAAATGGTGTAGAATCTGCTTGATCCCCTCTGTTGAAGACGCTTGGACCTTCTTTTGGTATATTTTCAGTGGTATTGTTAACAAACACGCCCCCATAAAGAAAATGAGAATTAAAAACGGGTTCAGCCCTTGGTTTGACAGTGATCTAGCAGAGTTACTCCACCTCAAGATTTCCATTTGGCGAAAGGCTCGGCACACGCATACTCAAGCTGACTGGCTCTCGTTCTTTCAAATGAGAAATAAGTGCACTCAGGCTATCCGGAAGGCCAAAGCTAGTTACTTTAAGGAGCAGTTCTCTCTCTGTGGGTCAAACCCCAAGAAGTTCTGGAAAACAGTTAAAGACCTGCGAGAACAAACCCTCCTCCTCACAGCTGCCCATGTCCCTTAGTGGTTGTTACTGACAAGGAGCCAATGGCTGAGCTCTGTAATCACCACTTCATTAAGTCAGGATTGCCTCCTTGCCCGTTCAACATTTCCTCATCTCCCAACCCTTCTAATGGGACTATCCCCTGATGCTCTTCCCTCTTTTTCCCCTGCCCCGCTACAAAGTTTCTCCCTGCAGACAGTCACTAGGTCCGAGGTGCTAAAGGAGCTCCTTAAACTTGAGACCCCCCCCCCAAAAAAATACAGGTCAGATGGTTTAGACCCTTTCTTCTTTAAGGTTGCTGCCCCTGTCATCACCAAGCCTATTTCCAACCTTTTTAACCTGTCTCTCCTTTCTGGGGAGGTTCCCATTGCTTGGAAGGCAGCCACTTTTATCAAAAGTGTTGGAAAAACCTGTCAAGAACACCTCCAAAACAAAGGGCATGTGGTTTGGTAAGGGGAATGCCCTTCTTCCCACAGGTGTTATTACTACCTCTGAGGGTTTAGAGCTGGAGGTAGTCACCTCATACAAGTACTTGGGAGTATGGCTAGACGGTGCACTGTCCTTCTCTCAGCACATATCAACGCTGCAGGCTAAGGTTAAATCTAGACTTGGTTTCCTGTATCGTAATCGCTCCTCTTTTACCCCAGCTGCCAAACTAACCCTGATTCAGATGACCATCCTACACATGCTAGATTACTGAGACGTAATTTATAGACCGGCAGGTAAGGGTGCTCTCGAGCAACTAGACGTTCTTTACCATTCGGCCATCAGATTTGCAACAAAGCTCTTTATAGGACACATCACTGGACTCTATACTCCTCTGTAAACTGGTCATCTCTATATACCCGTCGCAACCCACTGGTTGATGTTTATTTATAAAACCCTCGTAGACCTCACTCCCCCCTATCTGAGATATCTACTGCAGCCCTCATCCTCCACATACAACACCCGTTCTGCCAGTCACATTCTGTTAAAGGTTCCCAAAGCCCACACATCCCTGGGTCGCTCCTCTTTTCAGTTCGCTGCAGCTAGCGACTGGGAGGAGCTGCAACAAACACTCAAACAGGACTGATTTATCTCAATCTCTTCATTCAAAGTCTCAATCATGAACACTCTTACTGACAGTTGTGGCTGCTTTGCGTGATGTATTGTTGTCTCTACCTTCTTTCCCTTTGTGTTGTTGTCTGCACAATAATGTTTGTACCCTGTTTTGTGTTACTACCATGTTGTGCTGCTGCCATGTTGTCATGTTGTGTTGCTACCATGTTGTGCTGCTGCCATGTTGTGTTGCTTCCATGTTGTTGTCATTTTGTGTTGCTGCCATGTTGTGCTGCTGCCATGTTGTGCTACTGCCATGTTGTTGTCATGTTGTGTTGCTACCATGTTGTGCTGCTGCCATGTTGTGTTACTACCATGTTGTTGTCATTTTGTGTTGCTGCCACTTGTCCTATATTTTTATTTTAAACGCTTAATCCCAGCTCCCGTCCCCGAGGGAGACCTTTTGGTAGGCTGTCATTGTAAATAACAATTTGTTCGTAACTGACGAACCTAGTTAAATAAAGGTTAAATAAAAAATAAGCGCCTCCCCCTCCCCATACCCCCCTCTCTCCATCCATCTGTTTGCTCTCTTGTCTTGGCTATTACGTTATCTCTCTCTTTCTCTCAGATAATGAGCCTGTGTTAATTGTGTGACGAGCAACATTAGGGGGGGGAGATGTAGGGCACCTTTCTAGGGGATATCCCCTCCATCTGTCGCTCTCTTGTCTTGGCTATGACTTCATCGCTCTCTCCCCTCACTCTTTTGACTCACTTCCTGTATACAGGAAGATTGTTACTGTGACAACGTGAAAGTGGGGATGAAGCCAGTGTCAGAATGAACTAATTAGAAACGCTTTGCTATTAACTGCCTCTTGACAATACATCTGTGTGTGTGTGTGTGTGTGTGTGTGTGTGTGTGTGTGTGTGTGTGTGTGTGTGTGTGTGTGTGTGTGTGTGTGTGTGTGTGTGTGTGTGTGTGTGTGTGTGTGTGTGTGTGTGTGTGTGTGTGTGTGTGTGTGTGTGTGTGTGTGTGTGTGTATGGCATATCATCTATTATGATTAGACCCATATTAGCATTGTCGGTTTTCCATATAGGGCCTGGGTGATTAGAGTGCTCTTCTTATTGCTCTAGTCAGTGACAGTGTTGTGGATGGATAATTACCAGCCCGGTTGGTATTGCAATACCAACTCGTCTCATCTCAGCCAATGAGAGCATGTCAGGATTAAGTCATCACTTAATAGTCTCACCTTCTCTCTCTCTCTCTCTCTCTCTCTCTCTCTCTCTCACTCTCTCTCTCTCTCCATCATCTCTCCATCTCTCTCTCTCTCAATCTCTCTCTCTCTCTCTCCTCCCGACAGAGCTGGTGATTCAGGTTTTGTAGGCCTCCTTGCTCGCACATGGTTTTTCAGTTCTGCCCACAAACATTCGATAGGATTGAGGTCAGGGCTTTGTGATGGCCACTCCAATACATTGACTTTGTTGTCTTTAAGCCATTTTGCCACAACTTTGGAAGTATGCTTGGGGTCATTGTCCATTTGGAAGACTCATTTGCGACCAAGCTTTAACTTCCTGACTGATGTCTTGAGATGTTGCTTCAATATATCCACATCATTTCCCTACCTCATGATGCCATCTATTTTGTGAAGTGCACCAGTCCCTCCAGCAGCAAATCACCCCCAAACATGATGATACCACCCGCTTCACGGTTGGGATGGTGTTCTTCGGCTTACAAGCCTCCCCCTTTTTCCTCCAAACTTAACGATGGTCATTATGGCCAAACAGTTCTATTTTTGTTTCATCAGACCAGAGGACATTTCTCCAAAAGTACGATCTTTGTCCCCATGTGCAGTTGCAAACCGTAGTTTGGCTTTTTTATAGCGGATTTGGAGCGGTGGCTTCTTCCTTGCTGAGCGGCCTTTCAGGTTATGTCGATATCAGACTCGTTTTACTGTGGATATAGATACTTTTGTACCTGTTTCCTCCAGCATCTTCACAAGGTCCTTTGCTGTTGTTCTGGGACTGATTTGCACTTTTCACACCAAAGTACATTTATCTCCAGGAGACAGTGCACGTCTCCTTCCTGAGCGGTATGATGGCTGCGTGGTCCTATGGTGTTTATACTTGCGTACTATTGTTTGTACAGATGAACGTCGTACCTTCGGGCGTTTGGAAATTGCTCTCAAAGATGAATCACACTTGTGGAGGTCTATAATCTTTTTCTGAGGTCTTGGCTGATTTCTTTTGATTTTCCCATGATGTCAAACAAAGAGACACTGAGTTTGAAGGTAGGCCTTGAAATACATCCACAGGTACACCTCCAATTGACTCAAATTATGTCAATTAGCCTGTCAGAAGCTTCTAAAGCCATAACATCATTTTCTGGAATTTTCCAAGCTGTTTAAAGGCACAGTCAACTTAGTGTATGTAAACTTCTGACCCACTGGAATTGTGATACAGTGAAACATAAGTGAAAAGATCTGTCTATATACAATTGTTGGAAAAATTACTTGTGTCATGCACAAAGTAGATGTCCTAACCGACTTGCCAAAACTATAGTTTGTTGACAAGAAATGTGTGGAGTGGTTGAAAAACGTGTTTTAATGACTCAAACCTAAGTGTATGTAAACTTCCGACTTCAACTGTATATATAATACTGTATTGTAACGATGCACAAATGGTTCTCTCTCTCCCCCTGTCTATGTCTCTCTCTCTCTCTCTCTCCCCATCTATGTGTCTGTCTCTCTCTCTCTCTCTCTCTCTCTCTCTCTCTCTCTCTCTCTCTCTCTCTCTCTCTGTCTCTCTCTCTCTCTCTCTCTCTCTCTCTCTCCCCCTGTCTATGTCTCTCTCTCTCTCCCCATCTATGTGTCTGTCTCTCTCTCTCTCTCTCTCTCTCTCTCTCTCTCTCTCTCTCTCTCTCTCTCCTCCCCGTCTATGTGTCTGTCTCTCTCTCTCTGTCTCTCTCTCTCCCCGTCTATGTGTCTGTCTCTCTCTCTCTGTCTCTCTCTCTCTCTCTCTCTTCCCATCTATGTGTCTGTCTCTCTCTCTCTCTCTCTCCCTCTCCCCGTCTATGTGTCTGTCTCTCTCTCTCTGTCTCTCTCTCTCTCTCTCTCTCTCCCCGTCTATGTGTCTGTCTCTCTCTCTCTCTCTCTCTCCCCGTCTATGTGTCTGTCTCTCTCTCTCTGTCTCTCTCTCTCTCTCTCTCTCTCTCTCTCTCTCTCTCTCCTGTCTATGTGTCTGTCTCTCTCTCTCTCTCTCTCTGTCTCTCTGTCTCTCTCTCTCTGTCTCTCTCTCTCTCTCTCTCTCTCTCTCTCCCCCCGTCTATGTGTCTGTCTCTCTCTCTCTGTCTCTCTCTCTCTGTCTCTCTGTCTCTCTCTCCCTGTCTCTCTCTCTCTCTCTCTCTCTCTCTCCCCGTCTATGTGTCTGTCTCTCTCTCTCTGTCTCTCTCTCTCTCTCTCTCCCCATCTATGTGTCTGTCTCTCTCTCTCTCTCTCTCTCTCTCTCTCTCTCTCTCCCCGTCTATGTGTCTGTCTCTCTCTCTCTCTCTCTCTCTCTCTCTCTCTCTCTCTCTCTCCCGTCTATGTGTCTGTCTCTCTCTCTCTCTCTCTCTCTCTCTCTCTCTGTCTCTCTCTCTCTCTCTCTCTCTCTCTCTCTCTCTCTCTCTCTCTCTCTCTCTCTCTCTCTCTCTCTCCCCGTCTAAATGTCTGTCTCTCTCTCTCTGTCTCTCTCTCTCTCTCTCTCTGACTCTCCCCGTCTATGTGTCTGTCTCTCTCTCAATTTAATTCAATTGTAAGGGCTTTATTATCATGGGACACATAGGTTAACATTGCCAAAGCAATTGAAATAGATAATAAACAAAAAGTTAAATAAACTCTCTCATTCACTCTCTCTCTCTCTGACTCTATCTCTCATTCTCTCACTCTCTCCTTCACTCTCTGTCTCTCTCCTTCACTCTCTGTCTCTTTTTCTCCAGACAGTATTCCTACCTCCCTCCCTCCCTCCCTCCCTCCCTCCCTCCATCACCAACACAGCCGCCCTCCACATCGATCCAGACTGTCATGGACCCAGGGAGCCCTGCTCTGGTCTGGTCATGATGACATGATCGTCTACCCCCCCAACCCCCCCGGCAGAAAACACTGAATCAGCTCAATAGGAAACTGGACTGAAGGGGAGGGCACCCTATTCCTTACATAGTGCATTGCTTTTAAAACTTTAGAAGTGCACTATATAGGGAATAAGGTGCCATTTGGGATGAGTATGGTAAACACAGTAAACTAGAATAGACTGCTGAAAAGCAACGACAACAACAACAACAACAACAACAACAGTTATTGACTGTACGCTTGTTTATTCCATGTGTAAATCTGTGTTGTTGTTTTTGTCGCACTGCTTTGCTTTATCTTGGCCAGGTCGCAGTTGTAAATGAGAACTTGTTCTCAACTAGCTTACCTGGTTAAATAAAGGTGAAATAAAATAAAATAAAAACAGCAACATCAACAACAACAACAGAAACAACAATACTACTACCAGAAATAGAACTAGCTGCCTCTTGACAATACATCTGTGTGTGTGTGTGTGTGTGTGTGTGTGTGTGTGTGTGTGTGTGTGTGTGTGTGTGTGTGTGTGTGTGTGTGCGTGCGTGCGTGCGTGCGTGCGTGTGTGTGCGTGCAGGCTAAACACCTGACACCTGTGAACATACTTTTTTTATTTAACAAGGCAAGTCAGTTAAGAACAAATGTTTATTTACAATGATGGCCTTACTGCTTATTAAACAACCTCCTCATCCCTCCAAGTGCACACACACACACAAACACACACACACACACACGCACACACACACACACACACACACACCCTCCTGCATGGGGCTTGTTCCCGCCTCCCCATGTCTCCTGGAGCCCCTGTAGAGGACCGGTTCATTCAAGCAGTCTGGGAGGCCACTTTATTTTTCAACCAGTCCTCTAATAAAACAAAATGCCCTACCGATACAGTAAATCAATGACTGCAGCCGTGTGATATAGATGTTCTCTCCGCAGGGTGATAAATAAGTAATTATTTTCCCTCATGGCTGCAGTTTGTCAGTTTTAGATGTCCTCTCCAGGAGAAATAGTTCTGGGATAATATGATGTGTCGGGCTGGCAGGAGCCATACTGATACACCATCAGACAGGACCATACTGATACACCATCAGACAGGACCATACTGATACACCATCAGACAGGACCATACTGATACACCATCAGACAGGACCATACTGATACACCATCAGACAGGACCATACTGATACACCATCAGACAGGACCATACTGATACACCATCAGACAGGACCATACTGATACACCATCAGACAGGACCATACTGATACACCATCAGACAGGACCATACTGATACACCATCAGACAGGACCATACTGATACACCATCAGACAGGACCATACTGATACACCATCAGACAGGACCATACTGATACACCATCAGACAGGACCATACTGATACACCATCAGACAGGACCATACTGATACACCATCAGACAGGACCATACTGATACACCATCAGACAGGACCATACTGATACACCATCAGACAGGACCATACTGATACACCATCAGACAGGACCATACTGATACACCATCAGACAGGACCATACTGATACACCATCAGACAGGACCATACTGATACACCATCAGACAGGACCATACTGATACACCATCAGACAGGACCATACTGATACACCATCAGACAGGACCATACTGATACACCATCAGACAGGACCATACTGATACACCATCAGACAGGACCATACTGATACACCATCAGACAGGACCATACTGATACACCATCAGACAGGACCATACTGATACACCATCAGACAGGACCATACTGATACACCATCAGACAGGACCATACTGATACACCATCAGACAGGACCATACTGATACACCATCAGACAGGACCATACTGATACACCATCAGACAGGACCATACTGATACACCATCAGACAGGACCATACTGATACACCATCAGACAGGACCATACTGATACACCATCAGACAGGACCATACTGATACACCATCAGACAGGACCATACTGATACACCATCAGACAGGACCATACTGATACACCATCAGACAGGACCATACTGATACACCATCAGACAGGACCATACTGATACACCATCAGACAGGACCATACAGATACACCATCAGACAGGACCATACTGATACACCATCAGACAGGACCATACAGATACACCATCAGACAGGACCATACTGATACACCATCAGACAAGACCATATTGATACACCATCAGACAGGACCATACTGATACACTATCAGGCAGGACCATACTGATACACCATCAGACAGGACCATACTGATACACCATCAGACAGGACCATACAGATACACCATCAGACAGGACCATACTGATACACCATCAGACAGGACCATACAGATACACCATCAGACAGGACCATACTGATACACCATCAGACAGGACCATACTGATACACCATCAGACAGGACCATACTGATACACCATCAGACAGGACCATACTGATACACCATCAGACAGGACCATACAGATACACCATCAGACAGGACCATACTGATACACCATCAGACAGGACCATACTGATACACCATCAGACAGGACCATACTGATACACCATCAGACAGGACCATACTGATACACCATCAGACAGGACCATACAGATACACCATCAGACAGGACCATACAGATACACCATCAGACAGGACCATACAGATACACCATCAGACAGGGCCATACTGATACACCATCAGACAGGACCTTACTGATACAACATCAGACAGGACCATACAGATACACCATCAGACAGGACCATACAGATACACCATCAGACAGGACCATACTGATACACCATCAGACAGGACCATACTGATACACCATCAGACAGGACCATACAGATACACCATCAGACAGGACCATACAGATACACCATCAGACAGGACCATACAGATACACCATCAGACAGGACCATACAGATACACCAACAGACAGGACCATACAGATACACCATCAGACAGGACCATACTAATACACCATCAGACAGGACCATACAGATACACCATCAGACAGGACCATATTGATACACCATCAGGCAGGACCATACTGATACACCATCAGACAGGACCATACTGATACACCATCAGACAGATATAAAGGTCATTCTTCACGACAGCCACATTCAAGCCTAGAATAATCTGGGAATGACCAGAACATGTGGTCAGGGGCGATAGGACGGCCCCCTGCTGCTTTTAAGAGTCAGCCACAGAGCATACAAATGTCTTATCTGGATGTTATCACTGTGTTGTGCTACAATCACAGTGTTTAGATTACAGCCAGAAGGGGAAGGGTGGATTGGGGTGGGGTGTGTTGGGCATAGTCAATCATGGGTGCAGCTGCGGCCCGGGGGGATATAGCAACACAGAGAGACAGACTGAGCCCAGCAGCACGCTACACTAATTCTATTAGCTCATAGTAGAGGATCCTATTACTGAGGCACAGACTGCTGCTGCTGCTGATGTGAGGCAGGGTGTGGCATCATTCCCTTGTCTCTGTGTGGAAGCTAGGCTGGCAGAGCCATAATGATATGATATGTCTCTGTGTGGAAGCTAGGCTGGCAGAGCCATAATGATACGATATGTCTCTGTGTGGAAGCTAGGCTGGCAGAACCATAATGATATGATATGTCTCTGTGTGGAAGCTAGGCTGGCAGAACCATAATGATATGATATGTCTCTGTGTGGAAGCTAGGCTGGCAGAGCCATAATGATATGATATGTCTCTGTGTGGAAGCTAGGCTGGCAGAACCATAATGATATGATATGTCTCTGTGTGGAAGCTAGGCTGGCAGAGCCATAATGATATGATATGTCTCTGTGTGGAAGCTAGGCTGGCAGAGCCATAATGATATGATATGTCTCTGTGTGGAAGCTAGGCTGGCAGAACCATAATGATATGATATGTCTCTGTGTGGAAGCTAGGCTGGCAGAACCATAATGATATGATATGTCTCTGTGTGGAAGCTAGGCTGGCAGAACCATAATGATACGATATGTATCTGTGTGGAAGCTAGGCTGGCAGAACCATAATGATACGATATGTATCTGTGTGGAAGCTAGGTTGGCAGAACCATAATGATATGACATGTATCTGTGTGGAAGCTAGGCTGGCAGAACCATAATGATACGATATGTCTCTGTGTGGAAGCTAGGCTGGCAGAACCATGATGATATGATACACTTTGTATACAAAAGTATGTGGACAGACCTTCAAATTAGTGGATTAGACTATTTCAGCCACACCGGTTGCTGACGGTGTATAAAATCGAGCACACAGCCATGCAGTCTCCATAGACAAACATTGGCAGTAGAATGGCCTTATTGAAGAGCTCAGTGGTTTTCAATGTGGCACTGTCATAGGATGTCATAGGCCACACACGCTCACAGAACGGGACCGACGAGCGCTGAAACGCATAGTGCGCAAAAATTGTCTGTCCTCATTTGCAACACTCACTACCAAGTTCCAAACTGCCTCTGGAAGCAACTTCAGCACAATAGCTGCTTGTCTAAACCTTCCTGAACTGGGTTTCCATGGCCGAGCAGCCTCACACAAGCCTAAGATCACTATACGCAATGCCAAGTATCGGCTGGAGTGGTGTAAAACTTGCCTCTATTGGATTCTAGAGCAGTGGAAACGCGCTCTCTGGAGTGATGAATCACGCTTCGCCATCTGGCAGTCCAACGGACTAATCTGGGTTTGGCGGATGCCAGGAGAACACTACCTGCCCCAATGCATAGTGCCAACTGTAAAGTTTGGTGGATGAGGAATAATGGTCTGGGGCTGTTTTTCATGGTTCGGGTTAGACCCCTTAGTTCCAGTGACGGGAAATATTAACGCTACAGCATACAATGACATTCTAGACGATTCTGTGCTTCCAACTTTGTGGCAGCAGTTTGGGAAGGATCTTTCCGGTTTCAGCATGACAATGACCCCGTGCACAAAGCGAGGTTCATACAGGAATGGTTTGTCGAGATCAGTGTGGAAGAACTTGACTGGCCTCAACCCCATCGAACACAGACTGCGAGCCGGGCCTAATCGCCCAACATCAGTCCCCGACCTCACTAATACTCTTGTGGTTAAATGGAAGTCTCTGCAGCAATTTCCCAACATCTAGTGGAAAGCCTTCCCAGAAGAGCGGAGGCTGTTATAGTCCCATCTCCATATTAATGCCCATGATTTTTAGAATGAGATGTTTGACGAGCAGGTCTCCACATACTTTTGTGTAGGTCTTTGTGTGGAAGCCAGTCTGGCAGAGTCATGCTGATATCATATGTCTTTGTGTGGAAGCCAGTCTGCAGAGTCATGCTGATATCATATGTCTCTGTGTGGAAGCCAGTCTGGCAGAGTCATGCTGATATCATATGTCTTTGTGTGGAAGCCAGTCTGGCAGAGTCATGCTGATATCATATGTCTTTGTGTGGAAGCCAGTCTGCAGAGTCATGCTGATATCATATGTCTTTGTGTGGAAGCCAGTCTGGCAGAGTCATGCTGATATCATATGTCTTTGTGTGGAAGCCAGTCTGGCAGAGTCATGCTGATATCATATGTCTTTGTGTGGTCTGGCAGAGTCCAGTCTGGCAGAGTCATGCTGATATCATATGTCTTTGTGTGGAAGCCAGTCTGGCAGAGTCATGCTGATATCATATGTCTTTGTGTGGAAGCCAGTCTGGCAGAGTCATGCTGATATCATATGTCTTTGTGTGGAAGCCAGTCTGCAGAGCCATGCTGATATCATATGTCTTTGTGTGGAAGCCAGTCTGCAGAGTCATGCTGATATCATATGTCTTTGTGTGGAAGCCAGTCTGGCAGAGTCATGCTGATATCATATGTCTTTGTGTGGAAGCCAGTCTGGCAGAGTCATGCTGATATCATATGTCTTTGTGTGGAAGCCAGTCTGGCAGAGTCATGCTGATATCATATGTCTTTGTGTGGAAGCCAGTCTGGCAGAGTCATGCTGATATCATATGTCTTTGTGTGGAAGCCAGTCTGGCAGAGTCACATGCTGATATCATATGTCTTTGTGTGGAAGCCAGTCTGGCAGAGTCATGCTGATATCATATGTCTTTGTGTGGAAGCCAGTCTGCAGAGTCATGCTGATATCATATGTCTTTATGTGGAAGCCAGTCTGGCAGAGTCATGCTGATATCATATGTCTTTGTGTGGAAGCCAGTCTGGCAGAGTCATGCTGATATCATATGTCTTTGTGTGGAAGCCAGTCTGGCAGAGTCATGCTGATATCATATGTCTTTGTGTGGAAGCCAGTCTGCAGAGTCATGCTGATATCATATGTCTTTATGTGGAAGCCAGTCTGGCAGAGTCATGCTGATATCATATGTCTTTGTGTGGAAGCCAGTCTGGCAGAGTCATGCTGATATCATATGTCTTTGTGTGGAAGCCAGTCTGGCAGAGTCATGCTGATATCATATGTCTTTGTGTGGAAGCCAGTCTGGCAGAGTCATGCTGATATCATATATCTTTGTGTGGAAGCCAGTCTGCAGAGTCATGCTGATATCATATGTCTTTGTGTGGAAGCCAGTCTGGCAGAGTCATGCTGATATCATATGTCTTTGTGTGGAAGCCAGTCTGGCAGAGTCATGCTGATATCATATGTCTTTGTGTGGAAGCCAGTCTGGCAGAGTCATGCTGATATCATATGTCTTTGTGTGGAAGCCAGTCTGGCAGAGTCATGCTGATATCATATGTCTTTGTGTGGAAGCCAGTCTGCAGAGTCATGCTGATATCATATGTCTTTGTGTGGAAGCCAGTCTGGCAGAGTCATGCTGATATCATATGTCTTTGTGTGGAAGCCAGTCTGGCAGAGTCATGCTGATATCATATGTCTTTGTGTGGAAGCCAGTCTGCAGAGTCATGCTGATATCATATGTCTTTGTGTGGAAGCCAGTCTGGCAGAGTCATGCTGATATCATATGTCTTTGTGTGGAAGCCAGTCTGGCAGAGTCATGCTGATATCATATGTCTTTGTGTGGAAGCCAGTCTGGCAGAGTCATGCTGATATCATATGTCTTTGTGTGGAAGCCAGTCTGGCAGAGTCATGCTGATATCATATGTCTTTGTGTGGAAGCCAGTCTGGCAGAGTCATGCTGATATCATATGTCTTTGTGTGGAAGCCAGTCTGCAGAGTCATGCTGATATCATATGTCTTTGTGTGGAAGCCAGTCTGGCAGAGTCATGCTGATATCATATGTCTTTGTGTGGAAGCCAGTCTGGCAGAGTCATGCTGATATCATATGTCTTTGTGTGGAAGCCAGTCTGGCAGAGTCATGCTGATATCATATGTCTTTGTGTGGAAGCCAGTCTGCAGAGTCATGCTGATATCATATGTCTTTGTGTGGAAGCCAGTCTGGCAGAGTCATGCTGATATCATATGTCTTTGTGTGGAAGCCAGTCTGGCAGAGTCATGCTGATATCATATGTCTTTGTGTGGAAGCCAGTCTGGCAGAGTCATGCTGATATCATATGTCTTTGTGTGGAAGCCAGTCTGGCAGAGTCATGCTGATATCATATGTCTTTGTGTGGAAGCCAGTCTGGCAGAGTCATGCTGATATCATATGTCTTTGTGTGGAAGCCAGTCTGGCAGAGTCATGCTGATATCATATGTCTTTGTGTGGAAGCCAGTCTGGCAGAGTCATGCTGATATCATATGTCTTTGTGTGGAAGCCAGTCTGGCAGAGTCATGCTGATATCATATGTCTTTGTGTGGAAGCCAGTCTGGCAGAGTCATGCTGATATCATATGTCTTTGTGTGGAAGCCAGTCTGGATATCAGAGTCTGGCAGAGTCATGCTGATATCATATGTCTTTGTGTGGAAGCCAGTCTGCAGAGTCATGCTGATATCATATGTCTTTGTGTGGAAGCCAGTCTGGCAGAGTCATGCTGATATCATATGTCTTTGTGTGGAAGCCAGTCTGGCAGAGTCATGCTGATATCATATGTCTTTGTGTGGAAGCCAGTCTGGAAGAGTCATGCTGATATCATATGTCTTTGTGTGGAAGCCAGTCTGCAGAGTCATGCTGATATCATATGTCTTTGTGTGGAAGCCAGTCTGGCAGAGTCATGCTGATATCATATGTCTTTGTGTGGAAGCCAGTCTGGCAGAGTCATGCTGATATCATATGTCTTTGTGTGGAAGCCAGTCTGCAGAGTCATGCTGATATCATATGTCTTTGTGTGGAAGCCAGTCTGGCAGAGTCATGCTGATATCATATGTCTTTGTGTGGAAGCCAGTCTGGCAGAGTCATGCTGATATCATATGTCTTTGTGTGGAAGCCAGTCTGCAGAGTCATGCTGATATCATATGTCTTTGTGTGGAAGCCAGTCTGCAGAGTCATGCTGATATCATATGTCTTTGTGTGGAAGCCAGTCTGGCAGAGTCATGCTGATATCATATGTCTTTGTGTGGAAGCCAGTCTGCAGAGTCATGCTGATATCATATGTCTTTGTGTGGAAGCCAGTCTGCAGAGTCATGCTGATATCATATGTCTTTGTGTGGAAGCCAGTCTGGCAGAGTCATGCTGATATCATATGTCTTTGTGTGGAAGCCAGTCTGCAGAGTCATGCTGATATCATATGTCTTTGTGTGGAAGCCAGTCTGCAGAGTCATGCTGATATCATATGTCTTTGTGTGGAAGCCAGTCTGGCAGAGTCATGCTGATATCATATGTCTTTGTGTGGAAGCCAGTCTGCAGAGTCATGCTGATATCATATGTCTTTGTGTGGAAGCCAGTCTGGCAGAGTCATGCTGATATCATATGTCTTTGTGTGGAAGCCAGTCTGGCAGAGTCATGCTGATATCATATGTCTTTGTGTGGAAGCCAGTCTGCAGAGTCATGCTGATATCATATGTCTTTGTGTGGAAGCCAGTCTGGCAGAGTCATGCTGATATCATATGTCTTTGTGTGGAAGCCAGTCTGGCAGAGTCATGCTGATATCATATGTCTTTGTGTGGAAGCCAGTCTGGCAGAGTCATGCTGATATCATATGTCTTTGTGTGGAAGCCAGTCTGCAGAGTCATGCTGATATCATATGTCTTTGTGTGGAAGCCAGTCTGCAGAGTCATGCTGATATCATATGTCTTTGTGTGGAAGCCAGTCTGGCAGAGTCATGCTGATATCATATGTCTTTGTGTGGAAGCCAGTCTGCAGAGCCATGCTGATATCATATGTCTTTGTGTGTCTTTGCCATACAAATTATATGATATCAGCCAGTCTGCAGAGTCATGCAGATCATAATGTCTTGGGCCCTGGAAAAGCATGCTGATATCATATGTCTTTGTGTGGAAGCCAGTCTGGCAGAGTCATGCTGATATCATATGTCTTTGTGTGGAAGCCAGTCTGGCAGAGTCATACTGCATAGGGATATCATATGTCTTTGTGTGGAAGCCAGTCTGAATCACGCAGAGTCATGCTGATATCATATATCTTTGTGTAAACAATTGGAAGCCAGTCTGCAGAGTCATACTGATATCATATGTCTTTGTGTCCCAAATGGAAGCCAGTCTGCAGAGTCATGCTGATATCATATGTCTTTGTGTGGAAGCCAGTCTGGCAGAGTCATGCTGATATCATATGTCTTTGTGTGGAAGCCAGCTGCAGTCTGCAGAGTCATGCTGATATCATATGTCTTTGTTCTAAGTGGAAGCCAGTCTGCAGAGTCAGAAAGCCAGAGACAGCCGAAAAACCCTTTTGGAACCCTTTTTTCTAAGAGCGTACTAGTCCACAGTGTCTTACAGGCAACCTCCCTCCCTGGCCACCAGCACCTTAGCAGTAGCCCAAATTCTACATTTGGCAAATGAGCATGTATCAAGAGTAGGTCAAATTAGACAATTAAACTAATTTAAAACACGCCTGAAAAAAATTTGAGCAATTTTATTCTTGTTCGGAATTGTCTCTGAAAAGTGTGTCCATTAATGGAGAAAAAATAGGCCTCGTAGATGCTAAGAGCAAGGGATGCTGCTACGGTGCTGGTGGCCAGGGAGGGAGGTTGACTGACTGTAAGAGCAGAGCCGTCTACTCACAGAGGGCAGTAGTCTCTACAGAGGGTAGTAGTAGTCTCTACAGAGGGTAGTAGTAGTCTCTACAGAGGGTAGTAGTAGTCTCTACAGAGGATGGTAGTAGTCTCTACAGAGGGTAGTAGTCTATACAGAGGATGGTAGTAGTCTCTACAGAGGGTAGTAGTAGTCTCTACAGAGGGTGGTAGTAGTCTCTACAGAGGGTAGTAGTAGTCTCTACAGAGGGTAGTAGTCTCTACAGAGGGTGGTAGTAGTCTCTACAGAGGGTGGTAGTAGTCTCTACAGAGGATGGTAGTAGTCTCTACAGAGGGTAGTAGTCTCTACAGAGGGTGGTAGTAGTCTCTACAGAGGATGGTAGTCTCTACAGAGGGTAGTAGTCTCTACAGAGGGTAGTAGTAGTCTCTACAGAGGATGGTAGTCTCTACAGAGGATGGTAGTAGTCTCTACAGAGGGTGGTAGTAGTCTCTACAGAGGATGGTAGTAGTCTCTACAGAGGGTGGTAGTAGTCTCTACAGAGGGTAGTAGTAGTCTCTACAGAGGATAGTAGTAGTCTCTACAGAGGGTAGTAGTAGTCTCTACAGAGGGTGTCTCTACAGTAGTAGTCTCTACAGAGGGTGGTAGTAGTCTCTACAGAGGGTGGTAGTAGTCTCTACAGAGGGTAGTAGTAGTCTCTACAGAGGGTGGTAGTAGTCTCTACAGAGGATGGTAGTAGTCTCTACAGAGGGTGGTAGTAGTCTCTACAGAGGATAGTAGTAGTCTCTACAGAGGATGGTAGTAGTCTCTACAGAGGGTGGTAGTAGTCTCTACAGAGGATGGTAGTAGTCTCTACAGAGGATGGTAGTAGTCTCTACAGAGGGTGGTAGTAGTCTCTACAGAGGGTAGTAGTAGTCTCTACAGAGGATGGTAGTAGTCTCTACAGAGGATGGTAGTAGTCTCTACAGAGGGTGGTAGTAGTCTCTACAGAGGATGGTAGTAGTCTCTACAGAGGGTGGTAGTAGTCTCTACAGAGGATGGTAGTAGTCTCTACAGAGGGTGGTAGTAGTCTCTACAGAGGATGGTAGTAGTCTCTACAGAGGATGGTAGGGGCAGCATTGTACAAAAATGAACAACACAAAAGCTACCCACACACGCACGCACGCACGCACACACACACACACACACACACACACACACACACACACACACACACACACACACACACACACACACACACACACACACACACACACACACACACACACACACACACACACACACACACACACACACACACACACACACACACACACACACACACACACACACACACACACACACACACCACACACTGCTAGGTATTTAGCAGCAGCTCCTCGACATGATCAAAAAGCGCCAGTTGGACCGTTAATACGGCGTCTGGAGAGGTTTGGATAAACTAGATGAACACAAGTAAGAGGATGCATCCCCAATGGAACCCTATTCCCTACATAGTGCACTACTTTTGACCGAGGGCCCAATGCACCCTATTCGCTACATAGTGCACTACTTTGACCGAGGGCCCTATGCACCCAGAGACAAGTCTAGACAAGTACATTCCTGCCTTCACACCGACACTGCCTGTCTGTGTGATTGAGCTGTTAATATACAACAAGCCCTGTCATCAAATTACACTTAAACAGGCGGTCAGTGCCGTTTAAGATTTGGGAGGACGATTCATTTTTTTAATGAGCATGGCCTTATTTCATTTTCCTGCACACTGGATAAAAGTCATTCATAATCCATTCACCCTGCTCAATGTAACATCGATATGTTTAGGGTATACATGATACTTGGATTTGAACTATACCCATCATGAGGTTGCTACAACCTAGCCTTCGAATGAAAGTTACCAATGCAGGTACACAGGTCGAGAGAACATTTTTTAGTAATCAAGGTGACAGACAGTGACACATTCAATACCATCAAATTCAGGCACAATATGTTTCTCCCCATTTTGTTCCGTTTGCTTCCGTTTAAGAAACGTTTCAACAGAATGAATACATCCCTGGTCACTCCAAACACAGTTTACTTTCATACCAGCCACATACAAACAGCAGGATCTATTCGCTCGCTGTATAATTCATTCTCACATCTATGCACTGTTCTGTGACTAGGCAAAAAAAAACATTCCAATCCAAACCTTTGTGTCATAACCGCTAACCGTTACACACAGCCTACATTGTTGCCAACAGCTAACGCTGTAGTCAACATATCTACTAGAACTAACGCGTTAGTAAACCGGCTACAATCATGCAGTACAGTGTACAGCAAGCAGTTTAGCAGTTACACCGGTGGGCCCCGGTGGCAATAAATGAATAAAACCAAAAGCTTACCTTGACTTGGAAGAGTTCCCTTGTTGGATAGCCTTAGCCAGCTAGCTAACATAGCATCCCATTCTTTTTGATAGCCTTAGCCAGCTAGCTAACATAGCATCCCTCTCTGTTGGATAGCCTTAGCCAGCTAGATAACATAGCATCACTCTCTGTTGGATAGCCTTAGTCAGCTAGATAACATAGCATCCCTCTCTGTTTGATAGCCTTCGTCAGCTAGATAACATAGCATCTCTCTCTGTTGGATAGCCTTAGTCAGCTAGATAACATAGCATCCCTCTCTGTTTGATAGCCTTAGCCAGCTAGATAACATAGCATCACTCTCTGTTGGATAGCCTTAGTCAGCTAGATAACATAGCACCTCTCTCTGTTTGATAGCCTTAGCCAGCTAGCTAACATAGCATCCCTCTCTGTTGGATATCCTTAGCCAGCTAGATAACATAGCATCTCTCTCTGTTGGATAGCCTGAGCCAGCTAGATAACATAGCATCTCTCTCTGTTGGATAGCCTGAGTCAGCTAGATAACATAGCATCTCTCTCTGTTTGATAGCCTTAGTCAGCTAGATAACATAGCTTCTCTCTCTGTTGGATAGCCTTAGTCAGCTAGATAACATAGCACCTCTCTCTGTTTGATAGCCTTAGCCAGCTAGCTAACATAGCATCCCTCTCTGTTGGATAGCCTTAGCCAGCTAGATAACATAGCATCCCTCTCTGTTTGATAGCCTTAGCCAGCTAGATAACATAGCATCACTCTCTGTTGGATAGCCTTAGTCAGCTAGATAACATAGCACCTCTCTCTGTTTGATAGCCTTAGCCAGCTAGCTAACATAGCATCCCTCTCTGTTGGATAGCCTTAGCCAGCTAGCTAACATAGCATCCCTCTCTGTTGGATAGCCTTAGCCAGCTAGATAACATAGCATCTCTCTCTGTTGGATAGCCTGAGTCAGCTAGATAACATAGCATCTCTCTCTGTTTGATAGCCTTAGTCAGCTAGATAACATAGCTTCTCTCTCTGTTGGATAGCCTTAGTCAGCTAGATAACATAGCATCTCTCTCTGTTTGATAGCCTTAGTCAGCTAGATAACATAGCATCTCTCTCTGTTTGATAGCCTTAGCCAGCTAGATAACATAGCATCTCTCTCTGTTTGATAGCCTTAGCCAGCTAGATAACATAGCATCTCTCTCTGTTGGATAGCCTTAGTCAGCTAGATAACATAGCATCCCTCTCTGTTGGATAGCCTTAGCCAGCTAGATAACATAGCATCTCTCTCTGTTTGATAGCCTTAGCCAGCTAGATAACATAGCATCTCTCTCTGTTTGATAGCCTTAGCCAGCTAGATAACATAGCTGGGTGTTTGAGTAGGCTAAACCAAATTCACGCAGAAATTAGTGTTATAGATCTGTCATTATCATTGTAAGCAGGTCTAAGAAGCGGTAGATCTGTTCTATGTGTGCTATTTCTATTCGCCCCGTTCTTATGTTTAGTTTCTGCGTCCTACTTTGGGTTTTGTACATCAGCTTCAAACAGCTGAAAATACACATGTTTTGGTTATGGAACATATATTTCCCAGCGGTTTAGATGGTACAATGATTCTCTACACTATACTTGCTTGTTTTGTCACACACTGAAATTAGGCAAACTAGTAGAATTTTTGTAAGAAGGAAATGGAGGACTGATTTCTATATAGTGAAAAAAAAATATATATATATATTCAGTGGGGCAAAAAAGTATTTAGTCAGCCACCAATTGTGCAAGTTCTCCCACTTAAAAAGATGAGAGAGGCCTGTAATTTTCATCATAGGTACACTTCAACTATGACAGACAAAATGAGGGAAAAAAATCCAGAAAATCACATTGTAGGATTTTTAATTAATTTATTTGCAAATTATGGTGGAAAATAAGTATTTGGTCAATAACAAAAGTTTATCTCAATACTTTGTTATATACCCTTTGTTGCCAATGACAGAGGTCAAACGTTTTCTGAGAGCAGGGATGTTTTGGGGCTGTTGCTGGGCAACACAGACTTTCAACTCCCTCCAAAGATTTTCTATGGGGTTGAGATCTGGAGACTGGCTAGGCCACTCGAGGACCTTGAAATGCTTCTTACGAAGCCACTCCTTCGCTGCCCGGGCGGTGTGTTTGGGATCATTGTCATGCTGAAAGACCCATCCACGTTTCATCTTCAATGCCCTTGCTGATGGAAGGAGGTTTTCACTCAAAATCTCACGATACATGGCCCCATTCATTCTTTCCTTTACACGGATCAGTCGTCCTGGTCCCTTTGCAGAAAAACAGCCCCAAAGCATGATGTTTCCAACCCCATGCTTCACAGTAGGTATGGTGTTCTTTGGATGCAACTCAGCATTCTTTGTCCTCCAAACACGACGAGTTGAGTTTTTACCAAAAAGTTATATTTTGGTTTCATAAATACTTGTTTGCCCCACTGTATATATATATATAGCTAGCTCTCTCTCCACCTCTCTTACTTCTCCTTAATTTTTGAAGAAATGTAATTGTTCAGAAATGTTCAACTAATGTCTTTCTCTTTGGTTCAACTACTCACCACATTTTTTGCACTGCAGTGCTATTTAGCTGTAGTTTATGCTTTAAGCACCAGATTAATTCTCTGATCCTTTGATTGGGTGGACAACATGTTAGTTCATGCTGCAAGAGCTCTGATAGGTTGGAGGACGTCCTCCGGAAGTTGTCATAATTACTGTGTAAGTCTATGGAACGGGGAGAGAACCATGAGCCTCCTAGGTTTATTTTTTTCCTCATCGATCTAAACACAATACCCCATAATGAAAAATAAAAAATAATTATATATTTTTGCAAAAGTATTACTGTGAGCCTGGCACATAGACACAGGAAGTCTACATCAGTATTACTGTGAGCCTGGCATATAGACACAGGAAGTCTACATCAGTATTAGTGTGAGCCTGGCACATAGACACAGGAAGTCTACATCAGTATTACTGTGAGCCTGGCATATAGACACAGGAAGTCTACAGTATTACTGTGAGCCTGGCATATAGACACAGGAAGTCTACATCAGTATTACTGTGAGCCTGGCATATAGACACAGGAAGTCTACAGTATTACTGTGAGCCTGGCATATGGACACAGGAAGTATACAATATTACTGTGAGCCTGGCACATAGACACAGGAAGTCTACATTATTACTGTGAGCCTGGCATATAGACACAGGAAGTCTACATTATTACTGTGAGCCTGGCATATAGACACAGGAAGTCTACATCAGTATTACTGTGAGCCTGGCATATAGACACAGGAAGTCTACATTATTACTGTGAGCCTGGCATATAGACACAGGATGTCTACATCAGTATTAGTGTATGCCTGGGATATAGACACAGGAAGTCTACAGTATTACTGTGAGCCTGGCATATAGACACAGGAAGTCTACAGTATTACTGTGAGCCTGGCATATAGACACAGGAAGTCTACATCAGTATTAGTGTATGCCTGGCATATAGACACAGGAAGTCTACAGTATTAGTGTGAGCCTGTCATATAGACACAGGAAGTCTACATCAGTATTAGTGTATGCCTGGCATATAGACACAGGAAGTCTACAGTATTAGTGTGAGCCTGGCATATAGACACAGGAAGTCTACATCAGTATTACTGTGACACAGGAAGCCTACATATAGACCTTGTATAAACAGAGCAAACAGCATGATGCAGAATAATGAATTAATCATAGATTATAAATCCCTTTAATCCAGGTAAGAGGGGGTATGGACAACACAGTGAGGGTGGTTGTGGCCTGTCACGGCAGATTAATACTGTGCTTCTTATCTAGTGTGTGTGTGTGTGCGTCCATGCATATATGTGCACACTGAGGGACTTGGCGGGCAGGTCGGCAGGCGGTGACCAGGCCCCTCATAGTGGTCACACACACACACACTGATATAACTGGGTAATCAGATACCCTCTCCTCTTTAACACGATAGCTGTAAGCGTGCCGCTGTGTTGGCTACTTGTTTTGAGGTGTACTCTAAACAGGAAGGCAGGAAGGAAGGTGTAACTCTAAACAGGAAGGCAGGAAGGAAGGTGTAACTCTAAACAGGAAGGCAGGGAGGAAGGTGTAACTCTAAACAGGAAGATGGGTGGGAAGGTGTAACTATAAACAGGAAGGCAGGAAGGGAGATGTAACTATAAACAGGAAGGCAGGAGGGAAAGTGTGACTCTAAACAGGAAGGCAGGAGGGAAGGTGTAACTCTAAACAGGAAGGCAGGAAGGAAGGTGTAACTCTAAACAGGAAGACAGGAAGGAAAGTGTAACTCTAAACAGGACGTTGGGAGGGAAGGTGTAACTCTAAACAGGAAAACAGGAGGGAAGGTGTAACTCTAAACAGGAAGATGGGAGGGAAGGTGTAACTCTAAACAGGAAGACAGGAGGGAAGGTGTAACTCTAAACAGGAAGGCAGGAGGGAAGGTGTAACTCTAAACAGGAAGAGGGGAGGGAAGGTGTAACTCTAAACAGGAAGATGGGAGGGAAGGTGTAACTCTAAACAGGAAGGCAGGAGGGAAGGTGTAACTCTAAACAGGAAGATGGGAGGGAAGGTGTAACTCTAAACAGGAAGAGGGAGGGAAGGTGTAACTCTAAACAGGAAGAGGGAGGGAAGGTGTAACTCTAAACAGGAAGGGGGAGGGAAGGTGTAACTCTAAACAGGAAGATGGGAGGGAAGGTGTAACTCTAAACAGGAAGAGGGGAGGGAAGGTGTAACTCTAAACAGGAAGGCAGGATGGAAGGTGTAACTCTAAACAGGAAGATGGGAGGGAAGGTGTAACTCTAAACAGGAAGGCAGGAGGGAAGGTGTAACTCTAAACAGGAAGATGGGAGGGAAGGTGTAACTCTAAACAGGAAGAGGGGAGGGAAGGTGTAACTCTAAACAGGAAGGTGTAACTCTAAACAGGAAGGCAGGAAGGAAGGTGTAACTCTAAACTGGAAGGCAGGAAGGAAGGTGTAACTCTAAACAGGAAGGCAGGAGGGAAGGTGAAACTCTAAACAGGAAGAGGGGAGGGAAGGTGTAACTCTAAACAGGAAGGCAGGAAGGAAGGTGTAACTCTAAACTGGAAGGCAGGAAGGAAGGTGTAACTCTAAACAGGAAGGCAGGAGGGAAGGTGTAACTCTAAACAGGAAGAGGGGAGGGAAGGTGTAACTCTAAACAGGAAGAGGGGAGGGAAGGTGTAACTCTAAACAGGAAGGCATAACTCTAAACAGGAAGAGGAGAGGGAAGGTGTAACTCTAAACAGGAAGAGGGGAAGGAAGGTGTAACTCTAAACAGGAAGAGGGGAAGGAAGGTGTAACTCTAAACAGGAAGATGGGAGGGAAGGTGTAACTCTAAACAGGAAGATGGGAGGGAAGGTGTAACTCTAAACAGGAAGACAGGAGGGAAGGTGTAACTCTAAACAGGAAGGCAGGAGGGAAGGTGTAACTAAACAGGAAGAGGGGAGGGAAGGTGTAACTCTAAACAGGAAGAGGGGAGGGAAGGTGTAACTCTAAACAGGAAGATGGGAGGGAAGGTGTAACTCTAAACAGGAAGATGGGAGGGAAGGTGTAACTATAAACAGGAAGGCAGGAAGGAAGGTGTAACTCTAAACAGGAAGGCAGGAAGGAAGGTGTAACTCTAAACAGGAAGATGGGAGGGAAGGTGTAACTATAAACAGGAAGGCAGGAAGGAAGGTGTAACTCTAAACAGGACGGTGGGAGGGAAGGTGTAACTCTAAACAGGAAAACAGGAGGGAAGGTGTAACTCTAAACAGGAAGATGGGAGGGAAGGTGTAACTCTAAACAGGAAGGCAGGAGGGAAGGTGTAACTCTAAACAGGAAGATGGGAGGGAAGGTGTAACTCTAAACAGGAAGGCAGGAGGGAAGGTGTAACTCTAAACAGGAAGATGGGAGGGAAGGTGTAACTCTAAACAGGAAGGCAGGAGGGAAGGTGTAACTCTAAACAGGAAGAGGGAAGGGAAGGTGTAACTCTAAACAGGAAGAGGGGAGGGAAGGTGTAACTCTAAACAGGAAGGCAGGAGGGAAGGTGTAACTAAACAGGAAGAGGGGAAAGGGGTAACAGGAAGATGGGGCAGGAAGGAAGGTGTAACTCTAAACAGGAAGGCAGGAAGGAAGGTGTACCTCTAAACAGGAAGGCAGGAAGGAAAGTGTAACTCTAAACAGGAAGGCAGGAAGGAAGGTGTAACTCTAAACAGGAAGGCAGGAAGGAAGGTGTAACTCTAAACAGGAAGGCAGGAAGGAAGGTGTAACTCTAAACAGGAAGGCAGGAAGGAAGGTGTAACTCTAAACAGGAAGGCAGGAGGGAAGGTGTAACTCTAAACAGGAAGAGGGGAGGGAAGGTGTAACTCTAAACAGGAAGGCAGGAGGGAAGGTGTAACTCTAAACAGGAAGAGGGGAGGGAAGGTGTAACTCTAAACAGGAAGATGGGAGGGAAGGTGTAACTCTAAACAGGAAGGCGAGGGAAGTAACTCTAAACAGGAAGAGGGGAGGGAAGGTGTAACTCTAAACAGGAAGAGGGGAGGGAAGGTGTAACTCTAAACAGGAAGATGGGAGGGAAGGTGTAACTCTAAACAGGAAGATGGGAGGGAAGGTGTAACTCTAAACAGGAAGATGGGAGGGAAGGTGTAACTCTAAACAGGAAGATGGGAGGGAAGGTGTAACTCTAAACAGGAAGATGGGAGGGAAGGTGTAACTCTAAACAGGAAGATGGGAGGGAAGGTGTAACTCTAAACAGGAAGATGGAGGGAAGGTGTAACTCTAAACAGGAAGATGGGAGGGAAGGTGTAACTCTAAACAGGAAGGCAGGAGGGAAGGTGTAACTCTAAACAGGAAGATGGGAGGGAAGGTGTAACTCTAAACAGGAAGATGGGAGGGAAGGTGTAACTCTAAACAGGAAGATGGGAGGGAAGGTGTAACTCTAAACAGGAAGGCAGGAGGGAAGGTGTAACTCTAAACAGGAAGATGGGAGGGAAGGTGTAACTCTAAACAGGAAGGGGGAGGGAAGGTGTAACTCTAAACAGGAAGATGGGAGGGAAGGTGTAACTCTAAACAGGAAGAGGGGAGGAAGGTGTAACTCTAAACAGGAAGAGGGGAGGGAAGGTGTAACTCTAAACAGGAAGAGGGGAGGGAAGGTGTAACTCTAAACAGGAAGATGGGAGGGAAGGTGTAACTCTAAACAGGAAGAAGGGAAGGTGTAACTCTAAACAGGAAGAGGGAGGGAAGGTGTAACTCTAAACAGGAAGAGGGGAGGGAAGGTGTAACTCTAAACAGGAAGATGGGAGGGAAGGTGTAACTCTAAACAGGAAGAGGGGAGGGAAGGTGTAACTCTAAACAGGAAGATGGGAGGGAAGGTGTAACTCTAAACAGGAAGAGGGAGGGAAGGTGTAACTCTAAACAGGAAGATGGGAGGGAAGGTGTAACTCTAAACAGGAAGATGGGAGGAAGGTGTAACTCTAAACAGGAAGATGGGAGGAAGGTGTAACTCTAAACAGGAAGGCAGGAAGAGGGGAAAGGTGTAACTCTAAACAGGAAGATGGGAGGGAAGGTGTAACTCTAAACAGGAAGGCAGGAGGAAGGTGTAACTCTAAACAGGAAGATGGGAGGGAAGGTGTAACTCTAAACAGGAAGAGGGAGGGAAGGTGTAACTCTAAACAGGAAGATGGAGGGAAGGTGTAACTCTAAACAGGAAGAGGAGGGAGGGTGTAACTCTAAACAGGAAGAGGGGAGGGAAGGTGTAACTCTAAACAGGAAGAGGGGAGGGAAGGTGTAACTCTAAACAGGAAGGCAGGATGGAAGGTGTAACTCTAAACAGGAAGAGGGGAGGGAAGGTGTAACTCTAAACAGGAAGGCAGGAGGGAAGGTGTAACTCTAAACAGGAAGATGGGAGGGAAGGTGTAACTCTAAACAGGAAGGCAGGAGGGAAGGTGTAACTCTAAACAGGAAGATGGGAGGGAAGGTGTAACTCTAAACAGGAAGACGGGAGGGAAGGTGTAACTCTAAACAGGAAGAGGGGAGGGAAGGTGTAACTCTAAACAGGAAGAGGGGAGGGAAGGTGTAACTCTAAACAGGAAGGCAGGATGGAAGGTGTAACTCTAAACAGGAAGATGGGAGGGAAGGTGTAACTCTAAACAGGAAGGCAGGAGGGAAGGTGTAACTCTAAACAGGAAGATGGGAGGAAGGTGTAACTCTAAACAGGAAGATGGGAGGGAAGGTGTAACTCTAAACAGGAAGATGGGAGGGAAGGTGTAACTCTAAACAGGAAGAGGAGGGAAGGTGTAACTCTAAACAGGAAGGCAGGAGGAAGGTGTAACTCTAAACAGGAAGATGGGAGGGAAGGTGTAACTCTAAACAGGAAGATGGGAGGGAAGGTGTAACTCTAAACAGGAAGAGGAGGGAAGGTGTAACTCTAAACAGGAAGAGGGGAGGGAAGGTGTAACTCTAAACAGGAAGAGGGGAGGGAAGGTGTAACTCTAAACAGGAAGATGGGAGGGAAGGTGTAACTCTAAACAGGAAGATGGGAGGGAAGGTGTAACTCTAAACAGGAAGATGGGAGGGAAGGTGTAACTCTAAACAGGAAAACAGGAGGGAAGGTGTAACTCTAAACAGGAAGATGGGAGGGAAGGTGTAACTCTAAACAGGAAGAGGGGAGGGAAGGTGTAACTCTAAACAGGAAGAGGGGAGGGAAGGTGTAACTCTAAACAGGAAAACAGGAGGGAAGGTGTAACTCTAAACAGGAAGAGGGGAGGGAAGGTGTAACTCTAAACAGGAAGAGGGAGGGAAGGTGTAACTCTAAACAGGAAGGCAGGAAGGAAGGTGTAACTATAAACAGGAAGGCAGGAAGGAAGGTGTAACTCTAAACAGGACGGCAGGAAGGAAGGTGTAACTCTAAACAGGACGTTGGGAGGGAAGGTGTAACTCTAAACAGGAAAACAGGAGGGAAGGTGTAACTCTAAACAGGAAGATGGGAGGGAAGGTGTAACTCTAAACAGGAAGGCAGGAGGGAAGGTGTAACTCTAAACAGGAAGAGGGGAGGGAAGGGGTAACTCTAAACAGGACGTTGGGAGGGAAGGTGTAACTCTAAACAGGAAGGCAGGAGGGAAGGTGTAACTCTAAACAGGAAGATGGGAGGGAAGGTGTAACTCTAAACAGGAAGGCAGGAGGGAAGGTGTAACTATAAATAGGAAGAGGGGAGGGAAGGGGTAACTCTAAACAGGAAGATGGGAGGGAAGGTGTAACTCTAAACAGGAAGATGGGAGGGAAGGTGTAACTCTAAACAGGAAGGTGTACCTCTAAACAGGAAGGCAGGAAGGAAGGTGTAACTCTAAACAGGAAGGCAGGAAGGAAGGTGTAACTCTAAACAGGAAGGCAGGAAGGAAGGTGTAACTCTAAACAGGAAGGCAGGAAGGAAGGTGTAACTCTAAACAGGAAGGCAGGAAGGAAGGTGTAACTCTAAACAGGAAAGCAGGAGGGAAGGTGTAACTCTAAACAGGAAGAGGGGAGGGAAGGTGTAACTCTAAACAGGAAGGCAGGAGGGAAGGTGTAACTCTAAACAGGAAGAGGGAGGGAAGGTGTAACTCTAAACAGGAAGAGGGGAGGGAAGGTGTAACTCTAAACAGGAAGGCAGGAGGGAAGGTGTAACTCTAAACAGGAAGAGGGGAGGGAAGGTGTAACTCTAAACAGGAAGATGGGAGGGAAGGTGTAACTCTAAACAGGAAGGCGTAACTCTAAACAGGAAGAGGGGAGGGAAGGTGTAACTCTAAACAGGAAGAGGGGAGGGAAGGTGTAACTCTAAACAGGAAGATGGGAGGGAAGGTGTAACTCTAAACAGGAAGATGGGAGGGAAGGTGTAACTCTAAACAGGAAGAGGGGAGGGAAGGTGTAACTCTAAACAGGAAGAGGGGAGGGAAGGTGTAACTCTAAACAGGAAGATGGGAGGGAAGGTGTAACTCTAAACAGGAAGGCAGGAGGGAAGGTGTAACTCTAAACAGGAAGATGGGAGGGAAGGTGTAACTCTAAACAGGAAGGCAGGAGGGAAGGTGTAACTCTAAACAGGAAGAGGGGAGGGAAGGTGTAACTCTAAACAGGAAGAGGGAGGGAAGGTGTAACTCTAAACAGGAAGAGGGGAGGGAAGGTGTAACTCTAAACAGGAAGGCAGGAGGGAAGGTGTAACTCTAAACAGGAAGATGGGAGGGAAGGTGTAACTCTAAACAGGAAGGCAGGAGGGAAGGTGTAACTCTAAACAGGAAGAGGGGAGGGAAGGTGTAACTCTAAACAGGAAGAGGGGAGGGAAGGTGTAACTCTAAACAGGAAGAGGGGAGGGAAGGTGTAACTCTAAACAGGAAGAGGGGAGGGAAGGTGTAACTCTAAACAGGAAGATGGGAGGGAAGGTGTAACTCTAAACAGGAAGAGGGGAGGGAAGGTGTAACTCTAAACAGGAAGATGGGAGGGAAGGTGTAACTCTAAACAGGAAGAGGGGAGGGAAGGTGTAACTCTAAACAGGAAGATGGGAGGGAAGGTGTAACTCTAAACAGGAAGAGGGGAGGGAAGGTGTAACTCTAAACAGGAAGATGGGAGGGAAGGTGTAACTCTAAACAGGAAGATGGGAGGGAAGGTGTAACTCTAAACAGGAAGATGGGAGGGAAGGTGTAACTCTAAACAGGAAGGCGTAACTCTAAACAGGAAGGGGGAGGGAAGGTGTAACTCTAAACAGGAAGAGGGGAGGGAAGGTGTAACTCTAAACAGGAAGGCAGGAGGGAAGGTGTAACTCTAAACAGGAAGATGGGAGGGAAGGTGTAACTCTAAACAGGAAGAGGGGAGGGAAGGTGTAACTCTAAACAGGAAGAGGGGAGGGAAGGTGTAACTCTAAACAGGAAGATGGGAGGGAAGGTGTAACTCTAAACAGGAAGAGGGGAGGGAAGGTGTAACTCTAAACAGGAAGATGGGAGGGAAGGTGTAACTCTAAACAGGAAGGCAGGAGGGAAGGTGTAACTCTAAACAGGAAGATGGGAGGGAAGGTGTAACTCTAAACAGGAAGGCAGGAGGGAAGGTGTAACTCTAAACAGGAAGATGGGAGGGAAGGTGTAACTCTAAACAGGAAGGCAGGAGGGAAGGTGTAACTCTAAACAGGAAGATGGGAGGGAAGGTGTAACTCTAAACAGGAAGAGGGGAGGGAAGGTGTAACTCTAAACAGGAAGAGGGGAGGGAAGGTGTAACTCTAAACAGGAAGATGGGAGGGAAGGTGTAACTCTAAACAGGAAGGCAGGAGGGAAGGTGTAACTCTAAACAGGAAGATGGGAGGGAAGGTGTAACTATAAACAGGAAGGCAGGAGGGAAGGTGTAACTCTAAACAGGAAGATGGGAGGGAAGGTGTAACTCTAAACAGGAAGATGGGAGGGAAGGTGTAACTCTAAACAGGAAGATGGGAGGGAAGGTGTAACTCTAAACAGGAAGAGGGGAGGGAAGGTGTAACTCTAAACAGGAAGAGGGAGGGAAGGTGTAACTCTAAACAGGAAGATGGGAGGGAAGGTGTAACTCTAAACAGGAAGATGGGAGGGAAGGTGTAACTCTAAACAGGAAGGCGTAGGAAGGGAGGGAAGGTGTAACTCTAAACAGGAAGATGGGAGGGAAGGTGTAACTCTAAACAGGAAGGCAGGAGGGAAGGTGTAACTCTAAACAGGAAGATGGGAGGGAAGGTGTAACTCTAAACAGGAAGAGGAGGGAAGGTGTAACTCTAAACAGGAAGAGGGAGGGAAGGTGTAACTCTAAACAGGAAGAGGGAGGGAAGGTGTAACTCTAAACAGGAAGAGGGAGGGAAGGTGTAACTCTAAACAGGAAGAGGGAGGGAAGGTGTAACTCTAAACAGGAAGGCAGGAAGGGAAGGTGTAACTCTAAACAGGAAGATGGGAGGGAAGGTGTAACTATAAACAGGAAGGCAGGAGGGAAGGTGTAACTCTAAACAGGAAGATGGGAGGGAAGGTGTAACTATAAACAGGAAGGCAGGAGGGAAGGTGTAACTCTAAACAGGAAGATGGGAGGGAAGGTGTAACTCTAAACAGGAAGATGGGAGGGAAGGTGTAACTCTAAACAGGAAGATGGGAGGGAAGGTGTAACTCTAAACAGGAAGATGGGAGGAAGGTGTAACTCTAAACAGGAAGGCAGGAGGGAAGGTGTAACTCTAAACAGGAAGATGGGAGGGAAGGTGTAACTATAAACAGGAAGGCAGGAGGGAAGGTGTAACTCTAAACAGGAAGATGGGAGGGAAGGTGTAACTCTAAACAGGAAGATGGGAGGGAAGGTGTAACTCTAAACAGGAAGATGGGAGGGAAGGTGTAACTCTAAACAGGAAGAGGGGAGGGAAGGTGTAACTCTAAACAGGAAGAGGGAGGGAAGGTGTAACTCTAAACAGGAAGATGGGAGGGAAGGTGTAACTATAAACAGGAAGGCAGGAGGGAAGGTGTAACTCTAAACAGGAAGAGGGGAGGGAAGGTGTAACTCTAAACAGGAAGATGGGAGGGAAGGTGTAACTCTAAACAGGAAGAGGGGAGGGAAGGTGTAACTCTAAACAGGAAGATGGGAGGGAAGGTGTAACTCTAAACAGGAAGATGGGAGGGAAGGTGTAACTCTAAACAGGAAGATGGGAGGGAAGGTGTAACTCTAAACAGGAAGAGGGGAGGGAAGGTGTAACTCTAAACAGGAAGATGGGAGGGAAGGTGTAACTCTAAACAGGAAGAGGGGAGGGAAGGTGTAACTCTAAACAGGAAGA
>NC_068443.1:9576473-9578973 GCF_023373465.1 Oncorhynchus keta | reverse complement strand
GGTGTGATGGGTCCTCACTCAAAAAGGTGTTGATGGGTCCTCACTCAAAAAGGTGTTGATGGGTCCTCACTCAAAAAGGTGTGATGGGCCCTCACTCAAAAAGGTGTTGATGGGCCCTCACTCAAAAAGGTGTTGATGGGCCCTCACTCAAAAAGGTGTGATGGGTCCTCACTCAAAAAGGTGTTGATGGGCCCTCACTCAAAAAGGTGTTGATGGGCCCTCACTCAAAAAGGTGTGATGGGTCCTCAAAAAGGTGTGATGGGTCAAAAAAAGGTGTTGATGGGCCCTCACTCAAAAAGGTGTTGATGGGCCCTCACTCAAAAAGGTGTGATGGGTCCTCACTCAAAAAGGTGTTGATGGGTCCTCACTCAAAAAGGTGTTGATGGGCCCTCACTCAAAAAGGTGTGATGGGACCTCACTCAAAAAGGTGTTGATGGGCCCTCACTCAAAAAGGTGTGATGGGACCTCACTCAAAAAGGTGTTGATGGGTCCTCACTCAAAAAGGTGTGATGGGCCCTCACTCAAAAGGTGTTGATGGGTCCTCACTCAAAAAGGTGTTGATGGGTCCTCACTCAAAAGGTGTGATGGGTCCTCACTCAAAAAGGTGTGATGGGCCCTCACTCAAAAAGGTGTTGATGGGTCCTCACTCAAAAAGGTGTGATGGGCCCTCACTCAAAAAGGTGTGATGGGTCCTCACTCAAAAAGGTGTTGATGGGTCCTCACTCAAAAGGTGTTGATGGGTCCTCACTCAAAAGGTGTTGATGGGCCCTCACTCAAAAAGGTGTTGATGGGTCCTCACTCAAAAAGGTGTTGATGGGCCCTCACTCAAAAAGGTGTGATGGGACCTCACTCAAAAGGTGTTGATGGGCCCTCACTCAAAAAGGTGTTGATGGGTCCTCACTCAAAAAGGTGTTGATGGGTCCTCACTCAAAAAGGTGTGATGGGTCCTCACTCAAAAAGGTGTTGATGGGCCCTCACTCAAAAAGGTGTTGATGGGCCCTCACTCAAAAAGGTGTTGATGGGTCCTCACTCAAAAAGGTGTTGATGGGCCCTCACTCAAAAAGGTGTTGATGGGCCCTCACTCAAAAAGGTGTTGATGGGCCCTCACTCAAAAAGGTGTTGATGGGCCCTCACTCAAAAAGGTGTTGATGGGCCCTCACTCAAAAAGGTGTTGATGGGCCCTCACTCAAAAAGATCAAATAAAAAAATAAAAAACCCAGACACTCATCAGCCAATCAGGGATGTGGCTTCTCTGGTCCACCTGTATTCAAGTCAGTCACAAAGAAATACAGATTTATAGGGTATGGGGCGGGCACGAAGGGAGATTGTGGCCACCAGGTGTGGATTGTTCATGAATCAAATGTCCTTCGTTGTCTGCTCACTTGGATACATTATATCAATGTTTACCACAAAGGACATCAGGCATAGCCTGGGGCTAACTCACAAACGATATATACAATCTGATATGGACAGTGTTGTTGTTTAACAGTTGACATTTGCCCTATAGGGTAATCTAGTTCTTCATTTAAACAGTGTTTAGTTGTATATATTCACATGGCTTCTCTTTGGAGTCACTTGTTGTTTTAATCACCTCCTCAACACGTTGGAGGAACTTTTTCCGACCTGACGTAAACGCTATTCATTAATAGAATGTTGTTGTTCTATAAAGTGTCTCGCATCTGGCGAGGGCATATTTTTGAAGTCTGATAGTTGGATTTATGTTCTCCCAAGGCGTATTTTCAAGGCGCGGGGTGTTTTTCCAATATAAACGTTTTTTTTTTGCTCGAACACTGAAACATATAAATCCTACCCAGACTACTTTGTGTTTGTGATAACTAATGGTTCCTGCTCTGGAATCATAAAATAGGACCTGGGCCCATACGCGCCAGCGCTGGCTGTTTCCCTGCACTGTCTAAAATATACATTTCTTTACATGAGGTAACTATTTGCATCACGTTTTGGGGTATTTCCAACATGAGGTATTCTATTGTATAATATGAGTCACTTTTGGTGTTTCACAAAACACTAATATATTAAGTCCAGCAACAAAACAATTGCTTGGATCCAACTTAGTTGAATCAAATCTAAAACTGTTATTAGTCTTAGATCTACTTCATCTTTTTGTTCCCCAACTCAGCAGGACATTATCAATGACCACACATCACCTCTCTCTCTCTCTGTTCCCATTTGTCATGGTTTTACTCACACAGACTTGTATGTGGGTTATTTGTTGCAGTATGTAGCAGGCTACTTCAGGGTATTTATGTGATTGTAAATGCAGCTGGTAAAGGGACCCCTCCTTTGCATTGTTTGTCAGTGTCAATGTATTCATCACCAACTGGAAAAAAACGATGGAGGGAATGCCAACAATTGACTGGCGATTCAACATAATCTGAGGCGTGACAAATTGCTGAATTCATCCGTTGGTGGCTATTCTTTTATAGAAATGCTATATTAGGCCTCTCTCTCTTAACTCTCTTTTTTTCTCACTTCTCTCTTT
>NC_068443.1:9553973-9571473 GCF_023373465.1 Oncorhynchus keta | reverse complement strand
CCACCCTGAGAGTGACTAGGCCTTATATACCACCCTGAGAGTGACTAGGTCTTACATACCACCCTGAGAGTGACTAGGCATTATATACCACCCTGAGAGTGACTAGGCCTTACATACCACCCTGAGAGTGTCTCGGCCTTATATACCACCCTAAGAGTGACTGGGCATTATATACCACCCTGAGAGTGTCTAGGCCTTACATACCACCCTGAGAGTGTCTAGGCCTTACATACCACCCTGAGAGTGTCTAGGCCTTACATACCACCCTGAGAGTGACTAGGCATTATTACATTTACATTTACATTTAAGTCATTTAGCAGATTATATACCACCCTGAGAGTGTCTAGGCCTTACATACCACCCTGAGAGTGTGTCTAGGCCTTAAATACCACCCTGAGAGTGACCAGGCATTATATACCACCCTGAGAGTGACTAGGCATTATATACCACCCTGAGAGTGACTAGGCCTTACATACCACCCTGAGAGTGTCTAGGCCTTACATACCACCCTGAGAGTGACTAGGCATTATATACCACCCTGAGAGTGTCTAGGCCTTACATACCACCCTGAGAGTGACTAGTCATTATTACATTTACATTTACATTTAAGTCATTTAGCAGATTATATACCACCCTGAGAGTGTCTAGGCATTATATACCACCCTGAGAGTGACTAGGCATTATTACATTTACATTTACATTTAAGTCATTTAGCAGATTATATACCACCCTGAGAGTGTCTAGGCCTTACATACCACCCTGAGAGTGTCTAGGCCTTACATACCACCCTGAGAGTGACCAGGCATTATATACCACCCTGAGAGTGACTAGGCATTATATACCACCCTGAGAGTGACTAGGCCTTACATACCACCCTGAGAGTGACTAGGCATTATATACCACCCTGAGAGTGACTAGGCCTTACATACCACCCTGAGAGTGACTAGGCATTATATACCACCCTGAGAGTGACTAGGCATTATATACCACCCTGACAGTGTCTAGGCCTTACATACCACCCTGAGAGTGACTAGGCATTATATACCACCCTGAGAGTGTCTAGGCCTTACATACCACCCTGAGAGTGTCTAGGCCTTACATACCACCCTGAGAGTGACTAGGCATTATATACCACCCTGAGAGTGTCTAGGCCTTACATACCACCCTGAGAGTGACTAGGCCTTACATACCACCCTGAGAGTGACTAGGCATTATATACCACCCTGAGAGTGACTAGGCATTATATACCACCCTGAGAGTGACTAGGCCTTACATACCACCCTGAGAGTGACTAGGCAGTATATACCACCCTGAGAGTGACCAGGCCTTTACATACCACCCTACCTCTTCGTGTTCACTTTACTCTCTAACTGGCTGACATTCTCTCTCTCTCTCACAGCAGTTTTATAGCGGTCCCCTGTTTACATTCCCCAGTAGCTGACTCACCTCAGGGGACTAACTGCATCACTGAACACACACACACACTGTATCATCCCTTTCAAACACTCTCTCTCTCTCTCTCTCTCTCTCTCTCTCTCTCTCTCTCTCTCTCCTCTCCCTCTCTCACACACACACAATCCTATTGCTCAAATCATACAGAAAGCAGCTAGTCACATGACAAGCTCCACTACTCCCTGAGGACAACGCTACTCCACCATGCTGGGTCACACACACCCACACCCACACACACACACACACACACACACACACACACACACACACACACACACACACACACACACACACACACACACACACACACACACACACACACACACACACACATGTTTTCTTCAGGCACCAAATGGAGAGAAAAAAAAACGGACTTAAACAGGGAGGGATTTAAGCTGAACTCCGTTGCAAAATGTTTTGCTATGTTTTGAAACTGTGTGCACCAATGAATATGACTCAGCTCTCTCCTATAGCCAACTAGCACTGAAACGCGCTGTCTGTCTAGTGGACTGAAAACATTAGGCCTAATTCTGTGTGCTTATTAGGCCTATACTACAGTAGCTTGGCTGAACCACAAGGTGCACTGCAAGGCGTAGCCTATACCTACAAGCAGATGAAACTGAGGACATTGTGTATAAGCATGTCCCAAATGGCACCCTAATCCCTATATAATAGAATACTACTAAAGTAGTTCACTGTATAGAGAATAGGGTGCCATTTGGGACAAATGTTGTGTGGCTCAGTTGGTAGAGCAGGGCACTTGCAAAGTCAGGGTTGTGGATTGGATTCCCACGGGGATACCAGTATGAAAATGTATGTAAGTCGCTCTGGGTAAGAGCGTCTGCTAAATGACTAAAATCTAAGTCCATTAATAAAAGATCTCCTCCAACTCAAAGGGCCAATCGGGTTAGTTCAATAACACAGCATGTTACAATCAATTCAAATCTCAGGAATTAGCCCTTTCAATTCAATTGGTGAGTTTATTCACCATCCCTATGTCTTAAAAGAGAACTTCAGAATACATTACATATTATAACGTTGGGAGAAGAGCAATACACAAAATCATTGCAACCTGTGATAGTGATTACAACATTAGATTACAACATTAGACTGTAGCATTAAACTATAGCATTAGACTATAGCATTAGACTACAACATTAGATTACAACATCAGACTATAGCATTAGACTACAACATTAGATTACAACATTAGACTATAGCATTAGACTACAACATTAGACTATAGCATTAGACTATAGCATTAGGCTTCAACATTAGACTACAGCATTAGGCTACAACATTAGACTATAGCATTAGACTATAACATTAGACTATAGCATTAGGCTATAGCATTAGGCTTCAACATTAGACTACAGCATTAGGCTACAACATTAGGCTACAACATTAGACTATAGCATTAGGCTTCAACATTAGACTACAACATTAGACTACAGCATTAGGCTTCAACATCAGACTACAGCATTAGGCTACAACATTAGACTATAGCATTAGACTATAGCATTAGGCTACAGCATTAGGCTATAGCATTAGACTATAGCATTAGGCTTCAACATTAGACTACAGCATTAGGCTACAACATTAGACTATAGCATTAGACTATAACATTAGACTATAGCATTAGGCTATAGCATTAGGCTTCAACATTAGACTACAGCATTAGGCTACAACATTAGGCTACAACATTAGACTATAGCATTAGGCTTCAACAATAGACTACAACATTAGACTACAGCATTAGGCTTCAACATCAGACTACAGCATTAGGCTACAACATTAGACTATAGCATTAGACTATAGCATGAGACTATAGCATTAGGCTACTACATTAGACTATAGCATCCGGCTACTACATTAGGCTACAACATTAGACTGTAGCATTAGACTATAGCATTAGGCTACTACATTAGGCTACAGCATTAGACTATAGCATTAGACTATAGCATTAGACTACAACATTGGGCTACAACATTAGACTATAGCATTAGACTACAGCATTAGGCTTCAACATTAGACTACAACATTAGACTACAGCATTAGGCTATAGCATTAGGCTACAACATTAGACTACAGCATGAGACTATAGCATTAGGCTACAACATTAGGCTACAACATTAGACTGTAGCATTAGACTATAGCATTAGGCTACTACATTAGGCTACAACATTAGACTGTAGCATTAGACTATAGCATTAGGCTACTACATTAGGCTACAGCATTAGACTATAGCATTAGGCTACTGCATTAGGCTACAACATTACTGTAGCATTAGACTACAACATTAGGCTATAGCATTAGACTACAACATTAGACTATAGCATTAGGCTACAACATTAGGCTACAACATTAGACTATAGCGTTAGACTATAGCATTAGACTATAGCATTAGACTACAACATTGGGCTACAACATTAGACTATAGCATTAGGCTACAACATTAGGCTATGTGGTACGCTAAGTGGAATTTTATAGAAGTTTATGAATGTCAGAAATGCACTTGTATTCAACAGCAACTGAAAAGAATGCTAATGAAATGCTGTTTCCGCCTACACTCACTGTAAGGGCACAGTAATACTTTTTGGCCCACTTCTAAGTAAATAGGCTGCAGCCAGACAGAGGGCGTGTAGTTGTGTAAAGTAGAGCCCAGGACACTGGTCACAAGTAGTGCACTACATAGGGAATAGGGTCCCATTTGGAACACATCCAAGCTGTAAGTGCACAGTTGTAAGGTGCAGCCAGGCCTAGTAGTGTAAAATCAGGGTCTGTAGCGGCAACCTAGCAGAGAGCATGAGACACTAATCACTCCTAAAGAGGTCATAAAGGTCACCAGAGAGGCATTGACTAGGAACAGCCACAGAGTGTGGAGAAAGAGGCCACTGTGTGGGTGGGGAGAGGTGTGGAGCTGCCATTGCAACTCATTAGAAACAGACTCCTGGAAGGAGTAGATAGCATGGCAAAAAAATATTAAATGCATCTTAAATGACACTCTATTCCCTATAGAGTGCAATACTTTTGACCAGTTCCCATAGAGTGGCATCTGAGAGGCAACCACAGCTTTCTGTAGCTTTCTAGTCCACATACATGAACGTTCCTAATTCCATTCATAGAACCCTTTCCATTCCATTTCGGCCTATTATAAACTGTGCAGGTGCAGCCTCTGTAGAGCCTGAATATAGCCTATGCCTACACTGCGGTTATATATACTGTGGCTAATGTCAGCATGAACTAAACTGGACCTACTTGATTGTCGACACATACTGAGCCATTGTTCAGACACCTACAGTACCTACCAGGCCGTGCAATAAACAAGGATTGCGTTGCCACGGCAACCCCTGACCGCTTCCTGCTGCGCTTCTTAGGATTTGGTGCCGCTTGTTTAGTGCACCTGCCGCACGACTGACCCCGTTTTAGCACATCAGACAGCCAATCAGTGAGTCAGACGAGGGAGCTCATTATTGGCCCTTGTCTTAAAACAATAGTAACAATACATGTTTGAATGCTACTCAAGACGAGATATCAAATGAAAAGCTCATCACAAGCCATCATGCTGAACCCTAATGATGGAAACTATGCCTGTGCAGCAACACTACCGTAAACACCTGGCGTGAGAATTGTACTACGATAGCAACAAACACAGCCTGGAAACTCCACAAGACTTTAATTTTACATTTTATTATTGACCCGTCGTCAGAGGACAAAAATATTTCTTTTTTTCTTACTTACTTACATTCTACACATATGGGACTTTTTTTTACACAGAAGTTACTGTACATAGCTAAATATAGTACTTTCAGTCGTAACAATTATAGTATGTCTACTTCACCCATCAGTATGTCTACTTCACCATCAGTATGTCTACTTCACCATCAGTATGTCTACTTCAACCATCAGTATGTCTACTTCACCATCAGTATGTCTACTTCACCATCAGTATGTCTACTTCAACCATCAGTATGTCTACTTCACCATTACTATGTCTACCTCACCATCACCATGTCTACTTCAGCATCAGTATGTCTACCTCACCATCAGTATGTCTACTTCACCCATCAGTATGCTACTTCACCATCAGTATGTCTACTTCACCCATCAGTATGTCTACCTCACCATCAGTATGTCTACCTCACCATCAGTATGTCTACCTCACCATCACTATGTCTACTTCAGCATCAGTATGTCTACCTCACCATCAGTATGTCTACTTCACCCATCAGTATGCTACTTCACCATCAGTATGTCTACTTCACCCATCAGTATGTCTACTTCACCATCAGTATGTCTACTTCACCATCAGTATGTCTACTTCACCATCAGTATGTCTACTTCACCATCAGTATGTCTACTTCACCATCAGTATGTCTACCTCACCATCAGTATGTCTACTTCACCATCAGTATGCTACTTCACCATCAGTATGTCTACTTCACCATCAGTATGTCTACTTCACCATCACTATGTCTACTTCACCATCAGTATGTCTACTTCACCATCAGTATGTCTACCTCACCATCAGTATGTCTACTTCACCCATCAGTATGTCTACTTCACCATCAGTATGTCTACTTCACCCATCAGTATGTCTACCTCACCATCACTATGTCTACTTCAGCATCAGTATGTCTACCTCACCATCAGTATGTCTACTTCACCCATCAGTATGCTACTTCACCATCAGTATGTCTACTTCACCCATCAGTATGTCTACCTCACCATCAGTATGTCTACCTCACCATCAGTATGTCTACTTCACCCATCAGTATGTCTACTTCACCATCAGTATGTCTACTTCACCCATCAGTATGTCTACCTCACCATCACTATGTCTACTTCAGCATCAGTATGTCTACCTCACCATCAGTATGCTACTTCACCATCAGTATGTCTACCTCACCATCAGTATGTCTACTTCACCATCAGTATGTCTACTTCACCATCAGTATGCTACTTCACCATCAGTATGTCTACTTCACCATCACTATGTCTACTTCACCATCAGTATGTCTACTTCACCATCAGTATGTCTACTTCACCATCAGTATGTCTACTTCACCCATCAGTATGTCTACTTCACCATCAGTATGTCTACTTCACCATCAGTATGTCTACTTCACCATCAGTATGTCTACTTCACCATCAGTATGTCTACTTCACCCATCAGTATGTCTACCTCACCATCAGTATGCTACTTCACCATCAATATGTCTACTTCACCATCAGTATGTCTACTTCACCATCAGTATGTCTACCTCACCATCAGTATGCTACTTCACCCATCAGTATGTCTACTTCACCATCAGTATGTCTACTTCACCATCACTATGTCTACTTCACCATCAGTATGTCTACTTCACCATCAGTATGTCTACTTCACCCATCAGTATGTCTACTTCACCATCAGTATGTCTACTTCACCATCAGTATGTCTACTTCACCCATCAGTATGTCTACCTCACCATCAGTATGCTACTTCACCATCAGTATGTCTACTTCACCATCAGTATGTCTACTTCACCATCAGTATGTCTACTTCACCATCAGTATGTCTACTTCAACCATCAGTATGTCTACTTCACCATCAGTATGTCTACTTCACCATCACCATGTCTACTTCAGCATCAGTATGTCTACCTCACCATCAGTATGTCTACTTCACCCATCAGTATGCTACTTCACCATCAGTATGTCTACTTCACCCATCAGTATGTCTACCTCACCATCAGTATGTCTACCTCACCATCAGTATGTCTACTTCACCCATCAGTATGTCTACTTCACCATCAGTATGTCTACTTCACCCATCAGTATGTCTACCTCACCATCACTATGTCTACTTCAGCATCAGTATGTCTACCTCACCATCAGTATGTCTACTTCACCCATCAGTATGTCTACTTCACCATCAGTATGTCTACTTCACCCATCAGTATGTCTACCTCACCATCAGTATGTCTACCTCACCATCAGTATGTCTACTTCACCCATCAGTATGTCTACTTCACCCATCAGTATGTCTACCTCACCATCAGTATGTCTACCTCACCATCAGTATGTCTACCTCACCATCAGTATGCTACTTCACCATCAGTATGCTACTTCACCATCAGTATGTCTACCTCACCATCAGTATGTCTACTTCACCATCAGTATGTCTACTTCACCATCAGTATGCTACTTCACCATCAGTATGTCTACTTCACCATCACTATGTCTACTTCACCATCAGTATGTCTACTTCACCATCAGTATGTCTACTTCACCATCAGTATGTCTACTTCACCCATCAGTATGTCTACTTCACCATCAGTATGTCTACTTCACCATCAGTATGTCTACTTCACCATCAGTATGTCTACTTCACCATCAGTATGTCTACTTCACCCATCAGTATGTCTACCTCACCATCAGTATGCTACTTCACCATCAATATGTCTACTTCACCATCAGTATGTCTACTTCACCATCAGTATGTCTACCTCACCATCAGTATTCTACTTCACCCATCAGTATGTCTACTTCACCATCACTATGTCTACTTCACCATCACTATGTCTACTTCACCATCAGTATGTCTACTTCACCATCAGTATGTCTACTTCACCCATCAGTATGTCTACTTCACCATCAGTATGTCTACTTCACCATCAGTATGTCTACTTCACCCATCAGTATGTCTACCTCACCATCAGTATGCTACTTCACCATCAGTATGTCTACTTCACCATCAGTATGTCTACTTCACCATCAGTATGTCTACTTCACCATCAGTATGTCTACTTCAACCATCAGTATGTCTACTTCACCATCAGTATGTCTACTTCACCATCAGTATGTCTACTTCACCATCAGTATGTCTACTTCACCATCAGTATGTCTACCTCACCATCAGTATGTCTACTTCACCATAGGTATGTCTACTTCAACCATCAGTATGTCTACTTCACCATCAGTATGTCTACTTCACCATCAGTATGTCTACTTCACCATCAGTATGTCTACCATCACCATCAGTATGTCTACTTCACCATCAGTATGTCTACTTCAACCATCAGTATGTCTCCACTCACTGCACCTGTACACAGCCCATCTGTAAATAGCCCACCCAACGACCTCATCCCATATTGTTATTTATTTTTTGCTCTTTTGCACCCCAGTATCTCTGCTTGCACATCATTATCTGTATATCCATCACTCCAGTGTTAATTGCTAAATTGTAATTATTTCACCATTATGGCCTATTTATTGCCTTACCTCCCTAATCTTACTACATTTGCACACACTGTATATAGATTCTTCTATTGTGTTATTGACTGTACGTTTGTTTATTCCATGTGTAACTCTGTGTTGTTGTTTGTGTCGCACTGCTTTGCTTTAACTTGGTCAGGTCGCAGTTGTAAATGAGAACTTGTTTTCAACTGGCCTTCCTGGTTAAATAAAGGTGATCTGGCCTACCTGGTTAAATAAAGGTGATCTGGCCTACCTGGTTAAATAAAGGTGATCTGGCCTACCTGGTTAAATAAAGGTGATCTGGCCTACCTGGTTAAATAAAGGTGATCTGGCCACCTGGTTAAATAAAGGTGAAAGGATCAAATGTATAAAAGAAAAAAATCAATAGCAGGAAACCACACCCCTATTTTATGAATAGCAGGAAACCACACCCCTAGTTTATGAATAGCAGGAAACCACAGCCCTAATTTATGAATAGCAGGAAATCACACCCCTAGTTTATGAATAGCAGGAAACCACACCCCTAGTTTATGAATAGCAGGAAACCACACCCCTAGTTTATGAATAGCAGGAAACCACACCCCTAGTTTATGAATAGCAGGAAACCACACCCCTAGTTTATGAATAGCAGGAAACCACACCCCTAGTTTATGAATAGCAGGAAACCACACCCCTAGTTTATGAATAGCAGGAAACCACACCCCTAGTTTATGAATAGCAGGAAACCACACCCCTATTTTATGAATAGCAGGAAACCACACCCCTATTTTATGAATAGCAGGAAACCACACCCCTAGTTTATGAATAGCAGGAAACCACACCCCTAGTTTATGAATAGCAGGAAACCACACCCCTATTTTATGAATAGCAGGAAACCACACCCCTAGTTTATGAATAGCAGGAAACCACACCCCTATTTTATGAATAGCAGGAAATCACACCCCTAGTTTATGAATAGCAGGAAACCACACCCTAGTTTATGAATAGCAGGAAACCACACCCTAGTTTATGAATAGCAGGAAACCACACCCCTATTTTATGAATAGCAGGAAATCACACCCCTAGTTTATGAATAGCAGGAAACCACACCCCTATTTTATGAATAGCAGGAAACCACACCCCTAGTTTATGAATAGCAGGAAACCACACCCCTAGTTTATGAATAGCAGGAAACCACACCCCTATTTTATGAATAGCAGGAAATCACACCCCTAGTTTATGAATAGCAGGAAACCACACCCCTAGTTTATGAATAGCAGGAAACCACACCCCTAGTTTATGAATAGCAGGAAACCACACCCCTAGTTTATGAATAGCAGGAAACCACACCCCTATTTTATGAATAGCAGGAAATCACACCCCTAGTTTATGAATAGCAGGAAACCACACCCCTAGTTTATGAATAGCAGGAAACCACACCCCTAGTTTATGAATAGCAGGAAACCACACCCCTAGTTTATGAATAGCAGGAAACCACACCCCTAGTTTATGAATAGCAGGAAACCACACCCCTAGTTTATGAATAGCAGAAAACCACACCCCTAGTTTATGAATAGCAGGAAACCACACTCCTAGTTTATGAATAGCAGGAAACCACACTCCTAGTTTATGAATAGCAGGAAACCACAGCCCTAATTTATGAATAGCAGGAAATCACACCCCTAGTTTATGAATAGCAGGAAACCACACCCCTAGTTTATGAATAGCAGGAAACCACACCCCTAGTTTATGAATAGCAGGAAACTACACCCCTAGTTTATGAATAGCAGGAAACTACACCCCTAGTTTATGAATAGCAGGAAACCACACCCCTAGTTTATGAATAGCAGGAAACCACACCCCTATTTTATGAATAGCAGGAAACCACACCCCTAGTTTATGAATAGCAGGAAACCACACCCCTATTTTATGAATAGCAGGAAATCACACCCCTAGTTTATGAATAGCAGGAAACCACACCCCTAGTTTATGAATAGCAGGAAACCACACCCCTAGTTTATGAATAGCAGGAAACCACACCCCTATTTTATGAATAGCAGGAAATCACACCCCTAGTTTATGAATAGCAGGAAACCACACCCCTAGTTTATGAATAGCAGAAAACCACACCCCTAGTTTATGAATAGCAGGAAACCACACCCTAGTTTATGAATAGCAGGAAACCACACCCCTAGTTTATGAATAGCAGGAAACCACACCCCTAGTTTATGAATAGCAGGAAACCACACCCCTAGTTTATGAATAGCAGGAAACCACACCCCTAGTTTATGAATAGCAGGAAACCACACCCTAGTTTATGAATAGCAGGAAACCACACCCTAGTTTATGAATAGCAGAAAACCACACCCCTAGTTTATGAATAGCAGGAAACCACACTCCTAGTTTATGAATAGCAGGAAACCACACTCCTAGTTTATGAATAGCAGGAAACCACAGCCCTAATTTATGAATAGCAGGAAATCACACCCCTAGTTTATGAATAGCAGGAAACCACACCCCTAGTTTATGAATAGCAGGAAACCACACCCCTAGTTTATGAATAGCAGGAAACCACACCCCTAGTTTATGAATAGCAGGAAACCACACCCCTAGTTTATGAATAGCAGGAAACCACACCCCTAGTTTATGAATAGCAGGAAACCACACCCCTAGTTTATGAATAGCAGGAAACCACACCCCTAGTTTATGAATAGCAGGAAACCACACCCCTAGTTTATGAATAGCAGGAAACCACACTCCTAGTTTATGAATAGCAGGAAACCACACCCCTAGTTTATGAATAGCAGGAAACCACACCCTAGTTTATGAATAGCAGGAAACCACACTCCTAGTTTATGAATAGCAGGAAACCACACCCCTAGTTTATGAATAGCAGGAAACCACACCCCTAGTTTATGAATAGCAGGAAACCACACCCCTAGTTTATGAATAGCAGGAAACCACACCCTAGTTTATGAATAGCAGGAAACCACACCCCTAGTTTATGAATAGCAGGAAACCACACCCCTAGTTTATGAATAGCAGGAAACCACACCCCTAGTTTATGAATAGCAGGAAACCACACCCCTAGTTTATGAATAGCAGGAAACCACACCCCTAGTTTATGAATAGCAGGAAACCACACCCCTAGTTTATGAATAGCAGGAAACCACACCCCTAGTTTATGAATAGCAGGAAACCACACCCCTAGTTTATGAATAGCAGGAAACCACACCCCTCGTTTATGAATAGCAGGAAACCACACCCCTAGTTTATGAATAGCAGGAAACCACACCCCTAGTTTATGAATAGCAGGAAACCACACCCCTAGTTTATGAATAGCAGGAAACCACACCCCTAGTTTATGAATAGCAGGAAACCACACCCCTAGTTTATGAATAGCAGGAAACTACACCACTAGCTTGTCAATAATAATCATCTGTGTTTGTGATACATCATACAGGCACACAGCAGGTATGCCTAAGCACGACACACTGATGATGATTTGATAATGATGTACTGTGCTACACCGCACCCTTCCATTCCTCTGGCTGCTTCTCTCTCAAAACCCATGTCACACTCACACCGAGCAGCCCACTTCACATGTGAAGAGCCTGTGAAGATGGACAAGAGCAACCGCATCACCACAAACCAAATGAGGTAGAAATAGAGTTGAGTTGTGTGATTGTGATTCTGCCAGGGGGTGCGATGGGAGAACAGGGTGCTGATTCTGTCGTTTCAGTCTGTAGACCTGGGGAGGATTGTACATTCCATGACTCTCTCTGTGTAGTGTGTAGCTCTTTGCTAGCCTAAACGCTCAGCGCCCTGGTTTTGGTCTGCGCTGAGCGTCAACATTCTGAGTAAACAAGAAATTAGTTTCATAACTAGTGTAAACTAAGGCTAGGCTACTTCCCCGTACCCTGCAGCCTGGACATGGAGAAGGAACAGAGAATGCCAAGCAGAGAGACATGGTTCTTTTGGCATACCTCAAACCGGGGATCAAACCCCCAGCCTTCTGATGTCAGGGTGGACACTCTAACCGCCAGGCCACTGAGTTGGTCAGTATTATAACTGCAGATCTAATATGCTGGTCGGTCACATGTCGGGAACCAACGTGTGTTTTTCTACAAGGACCCGTCCCTTTTCTTTGCCCCTCTCTTTATTATTATTATTTTTTAACCTTTATTTAACTAGGCAAGTCAGTTAAGAACAAATTAGGAACAGTGGGTTAACTGCCTGTTCGGGGCAGAACGAAAGATTTGTACCTTGTCAGCTCGGGGGTTTTGAACTTGCAACCTTCCGGTTACTAGTCCAATGCTCTAACCACTAGGCTACCCTGCCACCCCAGGGTCCGTGCTTACCATGTCCAGATTCAACAGGCTCCTTCACACCTATATCAGATGACTCATTCACACACACACGGCTGTGATTTGGGCCCAGCAGGCAGGGTGGAAGAGAGTCCAGATTCAACAGGCTCCTTCACACCTATATCAGATGACTCATTCACACACACACGGCTGTGATTTGGGCCCAGCAGGCAGGGTGGAAGAGAGTCCAGATTCAACAGGCTCCTTCACACCTATATCAGATGACTCATTCACACACACGGCTGTGATTTGGGCCCAGCAGGCAGGGTGGAAGAGAGTCCAGATTCAACAGGCTCCTTCACACCTATATCAGATGACTCATTCACACACACGGCTGTGATTTGAGCCCAGCAGGCAGGGTGGAAGAGAGTCCACATTCATTGGACTTGTATTATAGAGGACTGAGGGCTCCGACTCACCAGCCAACCCATTATCTATCTGTCTGGTAGCTGGCGGTGTCACAGCTGCTGCCACACCGAGCGCAACGGACAGAACACTGGCACCCGGCCCTGCTGGCACTGAGACCAGGCTTGCTTCACAAATAGCACCCTATATTTCCTATGCAGTACACTATTTAAGGAATAGGGTGCCATTTGGGACACATGCCAGGGTAGAGATCTGTAATCGCTCAATGTGGAGATCATCCTACTACACACGTCTGGTCTGGGTTAACGCTAGGCAAGGCTAGCTGAGTGTGAATGGCTAGGACACCACAGTCTGTGGGATGGGACGGCTAAGACACCACAAGCTCTGGGATGGGACGGCTAGGACACCACAGTCTGTGGGATGGGACGGCTAAGACACCACAAGCTGAGGGATGGGACGGCTAGGACACCACAGTCTGTGGGATGGGACGGCTAAGACACCACAAGCTGAGGGATGGGACGGCTAGGACACCACAAGCTCTGGGATGGGACGGCTAAGACACCACAAGCTCTGGGATGGGACGGCTAAGACACCACAAGCTCTGGGATGGGACGGCTAAGACACCACAAGCTCTGGGATGGGACGGCTAAGACACCACAAGCTGAGGGATGGGACGGCTAGGACACCACAAGCTCTGGGATGGGACACCACAAGCTCTGGGATGGGACGGCTAAGACACCACAAGCTCTGGGATGGGACGGCTAAGACACCACAAGCTCTGGGATGGGACGGCTAAGACACCACAAGCTCTGGGATGGGACGGCTAAGACACCACAAGCTCTGGGATGGGACGGCTAGGACACCACAAGCTCTGGGATGGGATGGCTAAAACACCACAAGCTCTGGGATGGGACGGCTAAGACACCACAAGCTCTGGGATGGGACGGCTAAGACACCACAAGCTCTGGGATGGGACGGCTGAGACACCACAAGCTCTGGGATGGGACGGCTAGGACACCACAAGCTCTGGGATGGGACGGCTAAGACACCACAAGCTGTGGGATGGGACGGCTAGGACACCACAGTCTGTGGGATGGGACGGCTAGGACACCACAAGTTGTGGGATGGGACACCACAAGCTCTGGGATGGGACTAGGACACCACAGTCTGTGGGATGGGGGATGGGACGGCTAGGACACCACAAGCTGTGGGATGGGACACCACAAGCTCTGGGAGGACACACACAAGCTCTGGGATGGGACGGCTAGGACACCACAAGCTCTGGGATGGGACGGCTAGGACACCACAAGCTCTGGGATGGGACGGCTAAGACACCACAAGCTCTGGGATGGGACGGCTAGGACACCACAAGCTGGCGGCGAGTCACTGGAGTTCATGTTTGAGTGGCACGGACCCAGAATGTGTCCTAAATAACACCCTATTCTCTATAGCGCACCACTTTTGATGAGAGCCCTATGGGCCATGGTCAAAAGTAGTGCACTTGAAAGGGCATATGGTGCCATTTGGCAAAGACCAAGAGAGGAGAAAGCCTGACCATATGCTAGTGCTGTTAGATTAGTAGCTTGACTGAACCACTGGGGAGGACAGGGACTGGGGAGGGCAGAGACTGGGGAGGAGGCAGGGACTGGGGAAGAGGCAGGGACTGGGGAGGAGGCAGGGACTGGGGAGGACAGGGACTGGGGAGGGCAGGGACTGGGGAGGAGGCAGGGACTGGGGAAGAGGCAGGGACTGGGGAGGAGGCAGGGACTGGGGAAGAGGCAGGGACTGGGGAGGAGGCAGGGACTGGGGAAGAGGCAGGGACTGGGGAGGAGGCAGGGACTGGGGAGGAGGCAGGGACTGGGGAGGGCAGGGATTGGGGAGGAGGTAGGGACTGGGGAGGAGGCAGGGACTGGGGAGGAGGCAGGGACTGGGGAGGGCAGGGATTGGGTAGGAGGTAGGGACTGGGGAGGAGGCAGGGACTGGGGAAGGCATGGATTTGAGAGGAAACAGGGACTGGACTGGGAAGGAGGCAGGGATTGAACTGAGGAAGGCAGGTATTGGGGATGAAGCAGGGACTGGGGAGGGCAGGGATTGGGGAGGAGGCAGGGACTGGGGAGGAGGCAGGGACTGGGGAGGAGGCAGGGATTGAACTGAGGAAGGCAGGTATTGGGGATGAAGCAGGGATTGGGGAGGAGGCAGGGACTGGGGAGGAGGCAGGGACTGGGGAGGAGGCAGGGACTGGGGAGGAGGCAGGGACTGGGGAGGAGGCAGAGCACAGCTGACTGGGAAGGAGGCAGAGCACAGCTGACTGGGAAGGAGGCAGAGCACAGCTGACTGAGCGCAGCTACAGACAGAATGCCACCTTGTCCTGGTGTAAAGGCAACAGACACGTGTCCAAGAAGGATGGAGATTAAATCAAAACAAGATCTTTCTTCAATATGTTTCATCAAACAGTGCTTGTGCATTCAAGACTGCAGTTTAAAAGCAAATCCCCTTACAACACAATCTAATTACGAACGTGAAATTGACTTAAAATATACTATGATGAATACAGTACCATAACCTAAATATAATGTTATCATGGAACAGCAAAGTGTTACATTTTGTGGGAGGATAAAAATGCTATTGTAGTTTTTGAAGTTTTTGTATTCTACTACATGGAGAACTGTATGTGTGTACAGTTGAAGTCGGACGTTTACATACACTTAGGATGGAATCATTAAAACTCGTTTTTCAACCATTCCACAAATATCTTGTTAACAAACTATAGTTTTGGCAACTTTGTTGCATGACACAAGTCATTTTGGGTCAGAAGTTTACATACACTAAGTTGACTGTGCCTTTAAACCACTTGGAAAAATCCAGAAAATGATGTCATGGCTTTAGAAGCTTCTGATAGGCTAATTTACATAATTTGAGTCAATTGGAGGTGTACCTGTGGATGTATTACAAGGCCTACCTTCAAACTCAGTGCCTCTTTGCTTGACATCGAGGGAAAATCAAAATAAATTATCCAATCAGCCAAAAGAAATCAGCCAAATAATTGTAGACCTCCACAAGTCTGGTTCATCCTTGGGAGCAATTTCCAAACGCCTGAAGGTACCACGTTCACCAGTACAAACAATAGTATGCAAGAATAAACACCATGGGACATCACCACCATCATACCGCTCGGGAAGGAGACGCGTTCTGTCTCCTAGAGATGAACGTACTTTGGTGCGAAAAGTGCAAATCAATCCCAGAACAACAGCAAAGGACCTTGTGAAGATGCTGGAGGAAACAGGTACAAAAGTATCAATATCCACAGTAAAACGAGTCCTATTTCAACATAACCTGAAAGGCCGCTCAGCAAGGAAGAAGCCACTGCTCCAAAACCGCCATTAAAAAGCCAGACTACGGTTTGCAACTGCACTTGGGGACAAAGCTCATACTTTTTGGAGAAATGCCCTCTGGTCTGATGACACAAAAATGGAACTGTTTGGCCATAATGACCATCGTTATGTTTGGAGGAAAAAGGGTGAGGCTTGCAACCCGAAGAACACCATCCCAACCCGTGAAGCACGGGGGTGGCAGCATCATGTTGCTTTGCTGCAGGAGGGACTGGTGCACTTCACAAAATAGATGGCATCACGAGGAAGGGAAATTATGTGGGTATATTGGAACAAAATCTCAAGACATAAGTCAGGAAGTTAAAGCTTGGTCGCAAATGGGTCTTCCAAATGGACAATGACCCCAAGCATACTTCCAAAGTTGTGGCAAAATGGCTTAAGGACAACAAAGTCAAGGTATTGGAGTGGCCATCACAAAGCCCTGACCTCAATCCTATAGAAAATTTGTGGGCAGAACTGAAAAGGCATGTGCGAGCAAGGAGGCCTACAAACCTGACTCAGTCACACCAGCTCTGTCAGGAGGAATGGGCCAAAATTCAACCAACTTATTGTGGGAAGCTTGTGGAAGGCTACCTGAAACGTTTGAAAAATGTAAAGGCAATGCTACCAAATACTAATTGAGTGTATGTAAACTCTGACCCACTGGGAATGTGATGAAAGAAATAAAAGCTGAAATAAATCATTCTCTTCACTATTATTCTGACA
>NC_068443.1:9543973-9551473 GCF_023373465.1 Oncorhynchus keta | reverse complement strand
CCCAAGAAGCACTGTGCAAGTGATAATATTGAAATGGAATGAGTATCAGACCACTGCAAAACTACCAAGACCTGGCCGTCCCTCTAAACTTTCAGCTCATACAAGGAGAAGACTGATCAGAGATGCAGCCAAGAGGCCCATGATCACTCGGGATGAACTGCAGAGATTTACAGCTGAGGTGGGAGACTGTCCATAGGACAACAATCAGTCGTATATTGCACAAATCTGGCCTTTATGGAAGAGTGGCAAGAAGAAAGCCATTTCTTAAAGATATCCATAAAAAGTGTCGTTTAAAGTTTGCCACAAGCCACCTGGGAGACACACCAAACGTGGAAGAAGGTGCTCTGGTCAGATGAAACCATAATTGAAATTTTTTGGCAACAATGCAAAACTTTATGTTTGGCGTAAAAGCAACACAGCTCATCACCCTGAACACAGCATCCCCACTGTCAAACATGGTGGTGGCAGCATCATGGTTTGGGCCTGCTTTTCTTCAGCAGGGACAGGGAAGATGGTTCAAATTGATGGGAAGATGGATGGAGCCAAATACAGGACCATTCTGGAAGAAAACCTGATGGAGTCTGCAAAAGACCTGAGACTGGGACGGAGATTTGTCTTCCAACAAGACAATGATCCAAAACATAAAGCAAAATCTACAATGGAATGGTTCAAAAATAAACATATCCAGGTGTTAGAATGGCCAAGTCAAAGTCCAGACCTGAATCCAATCGAGAATCTGTGGAAAGAACTGAAAACTGCTGTTCACAAATGCTCTCCATCCAACCTCACTGAGCTCGAGCTGTTTTGCAAGGAGGAATGGGAAAAAATGTCAGTCTCTCGATGTGCAAAACTGATAGAGACATACCCCAAGCGACTTACAGCTGTAATCGCAGCAAAAGGTGGCGCTACAAAGTATTAACTTAAGGGGGCTGAATAATTTTGCACGCCCAATTTTTCAGTTTTTGAAATATCCAAAAGTTTGAAATATCCAATAAATGTCGTTCCACTTCCTGATTGTGTCCCACTTGTTGTTGATTCTTCACAAAAAAATACAGTTTTATATCTTTATATTTGAAGCCTGAAATGTGGCAAAAGGTCGCAAAGTTCAAGGGGGGCGAATACTTTTGCAAGGCACTGTATCTACCTCCATCACTCCAGTATCCCTGTCCCCTTCCCCCTATACATATCTACCTCTATCACTCCAGTATCCCTGTCTCCATACCCCTATACATATCTACCTCCATCACTCCAGTATCCCTGTCTCCTTCCCCCTACTGACCCTCTATATAATATGCTACTGGAACTGACCCTCTATATAATATGCTACTGGAACTGACCCTCTATATAATATGCTACTGGAACTGACCCTCTATATAGTATGCTACTGGAACTGACCCTCTATATAATATGCTACTGGAACTGACCCTCTATATAATATGCTACTGGAACTGACCCTCTATATAATATGCTACTGGAACTGACCCTCTATATAATATGCTACTGGAACTGACCCTCTATATAATATGCTACTGGAACTGACCCTCTATATAATATGCTACTGGAACTGACCCTCTATATAGTATGCTACTGGAACTGACCCTCTATATAATATGCTACTGGAACTGACCCTCTATATAATATGCTACTGGTACTGACCCTCTATATAATATTCTACTGGAACTGACCCTCTATATAATATGCTACTGGAACTGACCCTCTATATAATATGCTACTGGAACTGACCCTCTATATAATATGCTACTGGAACTGACCCTCTATATAATATGCTACTGGAACTGACCCTCTATATAATATGCTACTGGAACTGACCCTCTACTGACCCTCTATATAATTGGTACTGGAACTGACCCTCTATATAATATGCTACTGGAACTGACCCTCTATATAATATGCTACTGGAACTGACCCTCTATATAATATGCTACTGGAACTGACCCTCTATATAATATGGTACTGGAACTGACCCTCTATATAATATGCTGACCCTCTATATAATATGCTACTGGAACTGACCCTCTATATAATATGCTACTGGAACTGACCCTCTATATATGCTATATGCTACTACTGGAACTGACCCTCTATATAATATGCTACTGGAACTGACCCTCTATATAATATGCTACTGGAACTGACCCTCTATATAATATGCTACTGGAACTGACCCTCTATATAATATGCTACTGGAACTGACCCTCTATATAATATGCTACTGGAACTGACCCTCTATATAATATGCTACTGGAACTGACCCTCTATATAATATGCTACTGGAACTGACCCTCTATATAATATGCTACTGGAACTGACCCTCTATATAATATGCTACTGGAACTGACCCTCTATATAATATGCTACTGGAACTGACCCTCTATATAATATGCTACTGGAACTGACCCTCTATATAATATGCTACTGGAACTGACCCTCTATATAATATGCTACTGGAACTGACCCTCTATATAATATGCTACTGGAACTGACCCTCTATATAATATGCTACTGGAACTGACCCTCTATATAATATGCTACTGGAACTGACCCTCTATATAATATGCTACTGGAACTGACCCTCTATATAATATGCTACTGGAACTGACCCTCTATATAATATGCTACTGGAACTGACCCTCTATATAATATGCTACTGGAACTGACCCTCTATATAATATGCTACTGGAACTGACCCTCTATATAATATGCTACTGGAACTGACCCTCTATATAATATGCTACTGGAACTGACCCTCTATATAATATGCTACTGGAACTGACCCTCTATATAATATGCTACTGGAACTGACCCTCTATATAATATGCTACTGGAACTGACCCTCTATATAATATGCTACTGGAACTGACCCTCTATATAATATGCTACTGGAACTGACCCTCTATATAATATGCTACTGGAACTGACCCTCTATATAATATGCTACTGGAACTGACCCTCTATATAATATGCTACTGGAACTGACCCTCTATATAATATGCTACTGGAACTGACCCTCTATATAATATGCTACTGGAACTGACCCTCTATATAATATGCTACTGGAACTGACCCTCTATATAATATGCTACTGGAACTGACCCTCTATATAATATGCTACTGGAACTGACCCTCTATATAATATGCTACTGGAACTGACCCTCTATATAATATGCTACTGGAACTGACCCTCTATATAATATGCTACTGGAACTGACCCTCTATATAATATGCTACTGGAACTGACCCTCTATATAATATGCTACTGGAACTGACCCTCTATATAATATGCCCTACTGGAACTGACCCTCTATATAATATGCTACTGGAACTGACCCTCTATATAATATGCTACTGGAACTGACCCTCTATATAATATGCTACTGGAACTGACCCTCTATATAATATGCTACTGGAACTGACCCTCTATATAATATGCTACTGGAACTGACCCTCTATATAATATGCTACTGGAACTGACCCTCTATATAATATGCTACTGGAACTGACCCTCTATATAATATGCTACTGGAACTGACCCTCTATATAATATGCTACTGGAACTGACCCTCTATATAATATGCTACTGGAACTGACCCTCTATATAATATGCTACTGGAACTGACCCTCTATATAATATGCTACTGGAACTGACCCTCTATATAATATGCTACTGGAACTGACCCTCTATATAATATGCTACTGGAACTGACCCTCTATATAATATGCTACTGGAACTGACCCTCTATATAATATGCTACTGGAACTGACCCTCTATATAATATGCTACTGGAACTGACCCTCTATATAATATGCTACTGGAACTGACCCTCTATATAATATGCTACTGGAACTGACCCTCTATATAACTGGAACTGACCCTCTATAATATGCTACTGGAACTGACCCTCTATATAATATGCTACTGGAACTGACCCTCTATATAATATGCTACTGGAACTGACCCTCTATATAATATGCTACTGGAACTGACCCTCTATATAATATGCTACTGGAACTGACCCTCTATATAATATGCTACTGGAACTGACCCTCTATATAATATGCTACTGGAACTGACCCTCTATATAATATGCTACTGGAACTGACCCTCTATATAATATGCTACTGGAACTGACCCTCTATATAATATGCTACTGGAACTGACCCTCTATATAATATGCTACTGGAACTGACCCTCTATATAATATGCTACTGGAACTGACCCTCTATATAATATGCTACTGGAACTGACCCTCTATATAATATGCTACTGGAACTGACCCTCTATATAATATGCTACTGGAACTGACCCTCTATATAATATGCTACTGGAACTGACCCTCTATATAATATGCTACTGGAACTGACCCTCTATATAATATGCTACTGGAACTGACCCTCTATATAATATGACCCTCTATATAATATGCTACTGGAACTGACCCTCTATATAATATGAACTGACCCTCTATATAATATGCTACTGGAACTGACCCTCTATATAATATGCTACTGGAACTGACCCTCTATATAATATGCTACTGGAACTGACCCTCTATATAATATGCTACTGGAACTGACCCTCTATATAATATGCTACTGGAACTGACCCTCTATATAATATGCTACTGGAACTGACCCTCTATATAATATGCTACTGGAACTGACCCTCTATATAATATGCTACTGGAACTGACCCTCTATATAATATGCTACTGGAACTGACCCTCTATATAATATGCTACTGGAACTGACCCTCTATATAATATGCTACTGGAACTGACCCTCTATATAATATGCTACTGGAACTGACCCTCTATATAATATGCTACTGGAACTGACCCTCTATATAATATGCTACTGGAACTGACCCTCTATATAATATGCTACTGGAACTGACCCTCTATATAATATGCTACTGGAACTGACCCTCTATATAATATGCTACTGGAACTGACCCTCTATATAATATGCTACTGGAACTGACCCTCTATATAATATGCTACTGGAACTGACCCTCTATATAATATGCTACTGGAACTGACCCTCTATATAATATGCTACTGGAACTGACCCTCTATATAATATGCTACTGGAACTGACCCTCTATATAATATGCTACTGGAACTGACCCTCTATATAATATGCTACTGGAACTGACCCTCTATATAATATGCTACTGGAACTGACCCTCTATATAATATGCTACTGGAACTGACCCTCTATATAATATGCTACTGGAACTGACCCTCTATATAATATGCTACTGGAACTGACCCTCTATATAATATGCTACTGGAACTGACCCTCTATATAATATGCTACTGGAACTGACCCTCTATATAATATGCTACTGGAACTGACCCTCTATATAATATGCTACTGGAACTGACCCTCTATATAATATGCTACTGGAACTGACCCTCTATATAATATGCTACTGGAACTGACCCTCTATATAATATGCTACTGGAACTGACCCTCTATATAATATGCTACTGGAACTGACCCTCTATATAATATGCTACTGGAACTGACCCTCTATATAATATGCTACTGGAACTGACCCTCTATATAATATGACCCTCTATAATATGCTGGAACTGACCCTCTATATAATATGCTACTGCCCTCTATATAATATGCTACTAACTGACCCTGGATGCTACTGGAACTGACCCTCTATATAATATGCTACTGGAACTGACCCTCTATATAATATGCTACTGGAACTGACCCTCTATATAATATGCTACTGGAACTGACCCTCTATATAATATGCTACTGGAACTGACCCTCTATATAATATGCTACTGGAACTGACCCTCTATATAATATGCTACTGGAACTGACCCTCTATATAATATGCTACTGGAACTGACCCTCTATATAATATGCTACTGGAACTGACCCTCTATATAATATGCTACTGGAACTGACCCTCTATATAATATGCTACTGGAACTGACCCTCTATATAATATGCTACTGGAACTGACCCTCTATATAATATGCTACTGGAACTACTGGAACTGACCCTCTATATAATATGCTACTGGAACTGACCCTCTATATAATATGCTACTGGAACTGACCCTCTATATAATATGCTACTGGAACTGACCCTCTATATAATATGCTACTGGAACTGACCCTCTATATAATATGCTACTGGAACTGACCCTCTATATAATATGCTACTGGAACTGACCCTCTATATAATATGCTACTGGAACTGACCCTCTATATAATATGCTACTGGAACTGACCCTCTATATAATATGCTACTGGAACTGACCCTCTATATAATATGCTACTGGAACTGACCCTCTATATAATATGCTACTGGAACTGACCCTCTATATAATATGCTACTGGAACTGACCCTCTATATAATATGCTACTGGAACTGACCCTCTATATAATATGCTACTGGAACTGACCCTCTATATAATATGCTACTGGAACTGACCCTCTATATAATATGCTACTGGAACTGACCCTCTATATAATATGCTACTGGAACTGACCCTCTATATAATATGCTACTGGAACTGACCCTCTATATAATATGCTACTGGAACTGACCCTCTATATAATATGCTACTGGAACTGACCCTCTATATAATATGCTACTGGAACTGACCCTCTATATAATATGCTACTGGAACTGACCCTCTATATAATATGCTACTGGAACTGACCCTCTATATAGTATGCTACTGGAACTGACCCTCTATATAATATGCTACTGGAACTGACCCTCTATATAGTATGCTACTGGAACTGACCCTCTATATAATATGCTACTGGAACTGACCCTCTATATAGTATTCTAACTCACTTTATCGGGTTCTTATTATTTTTTAATTTTTTTTTTCTTCTCTACTTTTTGTTGTTGTACCTTGCTATTTTGGTATTATATTACAATGTAGGGTTTTGAGTTGGCAAGAGAGGCATTTCACTGTACTTGTATATGTGACATTAAAACGTGAAACTTGAAACTGAAACTATTGTGTGGTGACTGAGAGACAGATATTCATGGGAAATCTCTGTACCCACTACCCAGGCACTATCACATCAGGTTAGGGTTAGCTCTGTACCCACTACCCAGACACTATCACATCAGGTTAGGGTTAGCTCTGTACCCACTACCCAGGCACTATCACATCAGGTTAGGGTTAGCTCTGTACCCACTACCCAGGCACTATCACATCAGGTTAGGGTTAGCTCTGTACCCACTACCCAGACACTATCACATCAGGTTAGGGTTAGGTCTGTACCCACTACCCAGGCACTATCACATCAGGTTAGGGTTAGCTCTGTACCCACTACCCAGGCACTATCACATCAGGTTAGGGTTAGCTCTGTACCCACTACCCAGACACTATCACATCAGGTTAGGGTTAGGTCTGTACCCACTACCCAGACACTATCACATCAGGTTAGGGTTAGCTCTGTACCCACTACCCAGACACTATCACAT
>NC_068443.1:9536473-9538973 GCF_023373465.1 Oncorhynchus keta | reverse complement strand
AGTGCAAGGAGATTTAACAGACTTCCAATGAGTACAATCACTCAATTATCTCTATCTTTGGTTATCCTCATAAAAGAGCAACATAGTACATTTTATTTATTCAGACATTTTTTTGTAAAATTAAATGACTTGCATTCAGTTTTATAAAGTACAGTGTGGTTGAGTGTGTAACATGCCAAAGAAATGTGCCATCTTACTGCCCCAGAAGTCGCAAGTTCAGCCTCCGTCTGTCCCACTTTCACTCCTTCTGTCTCCTCCTGTTTCTAATCTGTCTAAATTAAGCATTGAAAAAGGTAGAATTCAACAGACATATTCTCCATAGGCCCTTATCATGAAAGTATTCTTATGCTATAAATCATTTTCATTTCTTAACCAGTTGATTGTTTGAGAGACCGTCTCCAAAAACATAAAGATTTGTGTGTTTTGATGTTGCCTTTCACATGCACTGAAACCCCCCAAACTCTCTTAAAAACACAAATATTCAGATTTGACTTGTATTCTGTTTTAAAAAAAACCTTCTGTGTATCAGAACACTTACAATGGGTTTCCCTCCAAACACCAGATCTCAGGTTACTTGAACTACTTCTCATGGTTTCACTACACAATCATGGTGTCTTGAGTCTTTCTATTTTTACACTGTACCAAAGTAGTGCACTATATACTGAATAGGGTGCCATTTGGATATACTGAATAGGGTGCCATTCGGATATAGAGAATAGGGTGCCATTTGGAGATAGAGAATAGGGTGCCATTCAGATAGAGAATAGGTTGCCATTTGGGATATAGAGAATATAGTGTCATTCAGATATAGAGAATAGGGTGCCATTCAGATATAGAGAAGAGGGTGCCATTTGGATATAGAGAATAGGTTGTCATTTGGATATAGAGAATAGGGTTCCATCTGGATATAGAGAATAGGGTGCCATTTGGATATAGAGAATAGGGTGCCATTTGGATATAGAGAATAGGGTGCCATTTGGATATAGAGAATAGGGTGCCATTTGGATATAGAGACTAGGGTGCCATCCAGATATAGAGGATAGGGTGCCATTTGGGACATGCACAAGAACTGCTAGGCTTAGGTAAGGTGTTTGCTGGGAGGTCTCTCTCTCCCTCCTCCTCCTCCCTCGACTCTTCCTCGTAGGGAAGTAGGGAGGTTGGTCGGGTGATATCTGTGACCGTCTAGCAATCCAAAGTTTGTGTGTTCGAGTCGCGTCAGGAACAACTGTAGCATTTGATCTAGCCCTTCCCCCAACCCTTATTCTAAACTTAACCCATTTCACGTAACCCGCTACATAAATTCACCTAACCTTTGTCGTTAGTTCCCCTAACTGCCAATGTGAATTATTCTCGTAATTTTCCTTTGTTGTTACTCAGCAACAAGCAACCTGGTCTCAGATAAAGACGTGCAATACTATATGTCCTCCAAGATGTAGCATATGTTACATCATCTAATTCACGACCGGGTAAGATGTATGATACGTCCTCTAATTCATATGATCTTGTATGACCACTATTCCATTCACTATATAACCTAACGTAATGTAACATATCGCAATAAATGGAGTGGCACAGATTTACGTACAGAATAATATGAATTTCCCTGAGACCACATTGACCACCCACCTCTCTCTCTCTCCTTCAGTCTCTCTCTCTCTCTCTCCCAATGTCTTTCTTCCTCATGAACATAACTCAGAGGAGAAGCAGAGAGCAGCACCAAAACCATCACAGCAGCTGTTAGCACTAACTAATGATCCCTCATTAGGCTACATCACAGCTCGTCTGTACTGTTAATTCCACGGCCAGCCCACTCCTTCATAAACACCTAGTCTCTCCTTATTACTGTGCAGTCCGTATTATGGCTTTGGGACACTGTTAGAGAACCATGTTAGTGAAGACAAATGACCTGTCTGTTTATAAAAGATATCACAGGTACAGAAACTACAGTAGTTCAATGACAACCACCAGGGAGGATAGGAAAATCAGCCAGACCCACCCCAGGCCAGCAGTAGCCCGAATTATACTAAATATATACACTACATGACCAAAGGTAGGTGGACATCTGCTCATTGAACATCTCATTCCAAAATCATAGTCATTAATATGGAGTTGGTCCCCCATTTGCTGCTATAACAGCCTCTACTCTACTGGGGAGGCTTTCCACTAGACTAGATGTTGGAACATTGCTGCGGGGACTTACTTCCATTCAGCCACAAAAGCATTAGTCAAGCCAATCAAGTTCTTCCACACCGATCTTGACAAACTATTTCTGTATGGACCTCACTTTGTGCACGGGGTCATTGTCATGCTGAAACACAAAAGGGCTTTCCTCAAACTGTTGCCACAAAGTTGGAAGCACAGAATCATCTCAAATGTAATTGTATGCTGTAGCGTTCAGATTTCCCTTCACTGGAACTAAGGGGCATAGCCTGAATCATGGAAAACAGCTCCAGATCCTTATTCATCCTCCACCAAACTTTACAGTTGGCACTATGCATTC
>NC_068443.1:9423973-9531473 GCF_023373465.1 Oncorhynchus keta | reverse complement strand
TTTTTGTACTTTAACTATTTGAACATCGTTACAACACTGTATAAATACATAATATGACATTTGAAATGTCTTTATTATTTTGGAACTTCTGTGAGTGTAATGTTTACTGTTCATCTTTATTGTTTATTTCACTTTTGTTTATTATCTACTTCACTTGCTTTGGCAATGTTAACATATGTTTTCTATGCCAATAAAGCCCTTAAATTGAATTGAGAGAGAATGACAGAGAGAGACAGAGAGAGACAGAGAGAGACAGAGAGAGACAGAGAGACAGAGAGAGGCAGAGAGACAGAGAGAGACAGAGAGACAGAGAGACAGAGAGACAGAGAGAGACAGAGAGACAGAGAGAGACAGAGAGACAGAGAGACAGAGAGAGAGACAGAGAGAGACAGAGAGACAGAGAGACAGAGAGAGACAGAGAGAGAGAGAGAGAGACAGAGAGAGACAGAGAGAGACAGAGAGACAGAGAGAGACAGAGAGACACAGAGAGAGACAGAGAGAGACAGAGAGACAGAGAGAGACAGAGAGACAGAGAGAGACAGAGAGACAGAGAGAGACAGAGAGACAGAGAGGAGGAGGTTGATGGATGACCGAGGCGTGACAAAACCAGTGCTTAAGGATGACCAACACCTGCCTAACCAGGCCAGGACATTAAGGATGACCAACACCTGCCTAACCAGGCCAGGACATTAAGGATGACCAACACCTGCCTAACCAGGCCAGGACATTAAGGATGACCAACACCTGCCTAACCAGGCCAGGACATTAAGGATGACCAACACCTGCCTAACCAGGCCAGGACATTAAGGATGACCAACACCTGCCTAACCAGGCCAGGACATTAAGGATGACCAACACCTGCCTAACCAGGCCAGGACATTAAGGATGACCAACACCTGCCTAACCAGGCCAGGACATTAAGGATGACCAACACCTGCCTAACCAGGCCAGGACATTAAGGATGACCAACACCTGCCTAACCAGGCCAGGACATTAAGGATGACCAACACCTGCCTAACCAGGCCAGGACATTAAGGATGACCAACACCTGCCTAACCAGGCCAGGACATTAAGGATGACCAACACCTGCCTAACCAGGCCAGGACATTAAGGATGACCAACACCTGCCTAACCAGGCCAGGACATTAAGGATGACCAACACCTGCCTAACCAGGCCAGGACATTAAGGATGACCAACACCTGCCTAACCAGGCCAGGACATTAAGGATGACCAACACCTGCCTAACCAGGCCAGGACATTAAGGATGACCAACACCTGCCTAACCAGGCCAGGACATTAAGGATGACCAACACCTGCCTAACCAGGCCAGGACATTAAGGATGACCAACACCTGCCTAACCAGGCCAGGACATTAAGGATGACCAACACCTGCCTAACCAGGCCAGGACATTAAGGATGACCAACACCTGCCTAACCAGACCAGGACATTAAGGATGACCAACACCTGCCTAACCAGGCCAGGACATTAAGGATGACCAACACCTGCCTAACCAGGCCAGGACATTAAGGATGACCAACACCTGCCTAACCAGGCCAGGACATTAAGGATGACCAACACCTGCCTAACCAGGCCAGGACATTAAGGATGACCAACACCTGCCTAACCAGGCCAGGACATTAAGGATGACCAACACCTGCCTAACCAGGCCAGGACATTAAGGATGACCAACACCTGCCTAACCAGGCCAGGACATTAAGGATGACCAACACCTGCCTAACCAGGCCAGGACATTAAGGATGACCAACACCTGCCTAACCAGACCAGGACATTAAGGATGACCAACACCTGCCTAACCAGACCAGGACATTAAGGATGACCAACACCTGCCTAACCAGGCCAGGACATTAAGGATGACCAACACCTGCCTAACCAGGCCAGGACATTAAGGATGACCAACACCTGCCTAACCAGGCCAGGACATTAAGGATGACCAACACCTGCCTAACCAGGCCAGGACATTAAGGATGACCAACACCTGCCTAACCAGGCCAGGACATTAAGGATGACCAACACCTGCCTAACCAGGCCAGGACATTAAGGATGACCAACACCTGCCTAACCAGACCAGGACATTAAGGATGACCAACACCTGCCTAACCAGGCCAGGACATTAAGGATGACCAACACCTGCCTAACCAGGCCAGGACATTAAGGATGACCAACACCTGCCTAACCAGGCCAGGACATTAAGGATGACCAACACCTGCCTAACCAGGCCAGGACATTAAGGATGACCAACACCTGCCTAACCAGGCCAGGACATTAAGGATGACCAACACCTGCCTAACCAGGCCAGGACATTAAGGATGACCAACACCTGCCTAACCAGGCCAGGACATTAAGGATGACCAACACCTGCCTAACCAGGCCAGGACATTAAGGATGACCAACACCTGCCTAACCAGGCCAGGACATTAAGGATGACCAACACCTGCCTAACCAGGCCAGGACATTAAGGATGACCAACACCTGCCTAACCAGGCCAGGACACACATTCAGTTTGTATTGTAATTATTTTGTTTTTGATCCTCTTATATCTGTTGTCTGGTAAATATTTCCATTTTTATTTTCATTGTTTTTATTTGTTTTCTCCCTGTGCAGCACATTGTGTTGCATTCCATTTCTGAAATGTGCTGTCTTAATAAAGCTTTATTTTATTTGACTTTAGACCAGAGCACTATGGGTGCCCCGGTCAAAAGTAGTGCACTACACAGGGAATAGGGTGCCATTTGGGGCATAACCCAGACCTTCATCTGTCAAGGCAGGGCACTGTGAGCACCCTTGATTCCTCTCAACTGTCACTCAACAGGAGGTCTTGCTCACACACTCACACACACAAATGCACACACACACACACACACACACACACACACACACACACACACACACTTAATAACTTGTAAAAACATCCCAAAATCTGAAGTAGGCTATGATACCATAATTGGCTACAAGATGGAAATAGCAGCGTCAAGGACCCGAGAAGAAACAGCATCAAGGTGAAAACATCACCCCATGTAGGGAGGAGAGACACCACGTGACACCCTGCCCGCTCTAGCATCTTTTGATTTGCTACTGGGAGGGAGTGCTTCGTGAAATAACACCGTTCTTTCCGTTATTACTCATCAATAATGTAAACCTATCAAAACAGTAAAATATGTAATTCATTATTTCAGATGTAACGCAGATTATGATTAAAAGCGAGTTCATGTGTTTTTTTTACAATAACAAAATTATAGAATGACAAAAAATTGACAAAGGGGAGTTAAACATAAGGTTTAGGCTAAAATAAAATGCCATGAATGAGCAAGATCTGGAAACAAACCTGAGGGCTGAGGTAAAATAAGGGAAATGAGCGAAAGCACCTTTGCCATCTTGATGTGTACCGTTATTCAGAGAGAAGCGGATCTGTGCCTGTTAGAAATAACACTAAATCATACACCTTGCCATCATAAACAATACGTCATCAAATTAATTGAATATGCCGGATGTACATTAAAACAATAATATAGACCGAAGTATATAATTCGAGGCACCTTCATAGGTGTTGCATCACCTTGCATACCTGTCCCGTCTCATAACCTAAAAAGCAGCAGCCCCGCCTTCACTGCAGTAACGGTACACACCGCCATTCCATTCTATCGACCCACTCGGAAATTGCATAACAATATAATTGAAAACAACAGATGGAAAACATTTAGCTGGTGCTGCCTGTTTCACAGAGCCTAATGCTACTTATTCGCATACTGAAAATAGCGGAGTCATTCGCATTCGCAACCACCTTATGCATCACTTTCATTTTCCGGCACAACCTATTATTTCTTGCCTGCCCGCACCCTGACACACACAGGGCGGTAGGCTACACCGGAGGACACTAAACATCACTCGTTCCGACAAAAGAAAAATAACGGAACAAAAAACATCATAATCAAACACGAACACATTGGTCACATCCAGCGAGAGCAAAACCAACGAACATTGAGAAACAAGCTTCTGACGCTGCCACATCCATGCACGGGTAAACTATAAACCAAACCATTTTTTTTCTACCTGCACAAGTTGCCATTTGCTGCAGCGTTTTGGAGTCTTTTCCGCGTCTGCTCTAGAATAAATATAGGTTTAAAATAAACAAACACGTCCCCGCAATCTGTGTAAATAATACTGTATAGATAAGCACCACAGGTATGTTTTTATAGGAGGACATTTGCGAGCCCCGTTTTCCCTGTTCAGGTGTACATGTTAACGGCTCCTGCCTGCGCACGGCGCTCAACTCTGTGTGTCACAGCTTGTGTCGTCAGCGGCCACATAAAAAGGTGCTTTCCGTTTCCAGGCCCTCATCTCACCACTCATATAACGGTATTTACCTAAAATAAGGTTTTATTGGCTGGTAGGTTGAGTGAAAGTGAGGAAGATAGGTAGAACACAGGTGGAACACAGGTAATAGGTTATACAATGAGAGGAAGCTACTCTTTTCTGATCAAATTTAAAGTCAAATCCAAGTTACAATAATCTGCAGACAAACTTCATAAATCAAGTGATTGATTATGCTACTTCGGAAATATAAATAGCTGTTCTGGGTTATTGTACCTATAATGTTGTGTATTTTCTATAGGTGTTTTGTGTATTTAGCAAACTGAGAATCATTATCCTCTTTATGTTCCTGTAGCGCAATTGAACTATATTCTTCACAACCAAATAAAATAAAATAAAAAAAGTCCTTGCTGTCGCATGTAAAGTTGGAGATAAAACAGAGTGTCAAGGCAGCTGGCGCTGTTGCTGCTGCATAGCGAGGTTCCTTTTAGAGACTGCAGCAGTTGCTCACACACATAGGACAACTGTATGACGAACATTTCTTTCCTGCAGCATAACAGGTAAACTACTATCTTCCACAAATGAAAATCATCACAAGTTATTCAACAAGCTCTATTTTGAGGACTAAAACATATCCCCTACCATGGCCAAAACAATGTTATGCTACCCCAAAAAAAAGCATGCCACCAGATGCCTGAGTGTAATATATTAAAATCGAAGTTGACAAAGTGGCTAAATAAAACAACAATTTGTACAACACAACTCTTACCTTTAAGCAAACCACGCGACAAACAATGTATTAAAACAAGTGTTGCGGGCAGCTAACCGGAGGGGTTGTTATCCAAAACAACTCAACACAATCCCGAATAAAATATGTAGCTATTTATTTTAGATAATAATATAATGCAAGTCGAGAATGACATACAATCAGTGACTCTACAAATGCACATTGCTGAATATTCCATCACACTCAAATAACTCTGCTAGCGGTAGTAAAAACAAGACCAACTATTAGCTATTATCGTTATCTACTCGTTATTTTTCAGCACAAAATATCAGGTGGCTCAGTTTAACTGAATGAATTGCATGGCTGGGGGCAGCACGTTAGCAAGCTAGCCTGTTTAGCCGAGAAGTTTTTTTTTTAGCAAAAAAGGTAGCAAACGTCATGATTTATTTGAACAAATAACACATTGCAGCTTGTGTATTGGAAAAACAAGGAGAAAAGTTAACCTCCAGTCCACGGGATGAGAGGCGAGTATAACGGTACGCTCGAGCAACGCACCACTAGGCGGAGAGAGAAGCGAGACAGGTATAACGGTACACAGCACACTGGAATATGGGCTACTTACTACTTTCCAGCAGTTGAAGTCCCTAAAACGTTGTTCAGAAAAGTCCCAAAGTCAACGAACAGAGTTAAATGAACACAAAAGTACGTAGTCCGTCTCACTGAATCGTTTCCCGTTGGTTTTACGGAGTTTGACTTACCGTTATTCCTCCTCGGGTTCGCCTGTTTTCTGCGCTTACACCTGGGGCCATCCGCCATGATCCTTTCGCTGTGTCTGAATGCTGCCGGAGCGAGTCAGCCCCCCTCCCTCCCGTACCCCCTCCTCTCTCCATTCTACCTCCCTCCCTGAGCTGCACCTGGTTTACGACACTCTGCTTTACGACATCACCTTCTCCACCGCTAACACCTCAGCGCGTTGTCATTCCCCCTACTGGCAACACGTGAGTCCATCCCGACCTTTTGATTACGCCGGACAGCAGCGTGTTTGCGCCTATTGCCGAACATATAGGATGCATGGTCAAATAGATATGGCAAGTTGTTTTGATAACAGGTAACATTTTGACAGGTAATAGACAGTCCATTACTAGGCTGCCTGCTACTATTATGAAGTTCACATTTGGAAAGGAGAAGCTCCTTCAAGCGACACAACCGTTCACGTGACGGAGCATTAACCTCTTAAAAGCCGGACTGTTGCTGCTGCACACGTAGGCTACTCTATAACAGTTTTGTAAAAATACAAACACACACACATTTTTTTTGCACTAACTCTCCTGCACTGACTCTATGCACACACACAGACTCTATCCACACACTAACACATACTTACAGTAACACCCACACTCAGAGACATCGTGCACACCAGAAAACAGGGAGCACAAAGTACATGAGGATGGCTGGGAGGTAGAAGTTGGAGAATTTAGCATTTTGTAAATACCTAAAACAGCTTTCTCTTGTAATTTAGATCCAGAATCATTATGCTTGAAGGTGCAATATGCAGAAATTGCTCCTCCATTTCATAAACAAATAGTTTCGCCTAATTTCATGTGACAAAACATGCAATGTACAGTGTAGAACTAATGTCATTGTACCATCTAAACCACTATAAAATATATTTACAATTACTAAAAATATTGTATTTTCAGCTGTTTGAAGCTGAAAATGCCTCTTATGGGCATGACACACTACACACACTACATATGCCCACACACACAACACGCGCACACATGCATTCTGACGCCACTCACACACTGTCACACTCACCAATTATGCTACTGTCTATTATCTATTCTGTTGCCTAGTCACTTTACCCCTACCTACAGTTGAAGTCGGAAGTTTACATGCACCGTAGCCAAATAAATGTAAACTCAGTTTAAGAATTCCTGAAATGTAATCCTAGTAAAAATTCCCTGTTTTAGGTCAGTTAGGATCACCATTTTATTTTAAGAATGTGAAATGTCAGAATAATAGTAGAGTGAATGATTTATTTCAGCTTTTATTTATTTCATCCTATTCCCAGTGGGTCAGAAGTTTACATACACGCAATTAGTATTTGGTAGCATTGCCTTTAAATTGTTTAATTTGGGACAAACGTTTTGGGTAGCCTTCCACAAGCTTCCCACAATAAGTTGGGTGAATTCTGGCCCATTCCTCCTGACAGAGCTAGTGTAACTGAGTCAGGTTTGTAGGCCTCCTTGCTCATGTAACCGATGTGAAATGGCTAGCTTGTGAGCGGTGGTGTGCGCTAATAGCGTTTCAATCGGTGACGTCACTCTCTCTGAGACCTTGAAGTAGTGGTTCCCCTTGCTCTGCAAGGGCTGCGGCTTTTGTGGAGCGATGGGTAACGATGCTTCGCGGGTGTCAGTTGTCTATGTGTGCAGAGGGTCTCTGGTTTGAGCCCGGCGAGGGGACGGACCACCGTTATACTGTTACACTCACACACGCTTTTTCAGTTTTGCCCACAGATTTCTATAGGATTGAGGTCAGGGCTTTGTGATGGCCACTCCAATACCTTGACTTTGTTGTCCTTACTTTGGAAGTATGCTTGGGGCCATTGTCCATTTGGAAGACCCATTTGCGACCAAGCTTTAACTTCCTGACTGATGTCTTGAGATGTTTCTTCAATATATCCACATAATTTCCCTTCCTCATGATGCTATCTATTTTGTGAAGGGCACCAGTCCCTCCTGCAGCAAAGCGCCCCCACAACATGATGCTGCCACCTGTGTTTCACGGTTGGGATGGTGTTCTTCAGCTTGCAAGCCTCCCCCTTTTTCCTCCAAACATAGCAATGGTAATTATGGCTAAACAGTTCTATTTTTGTTTCATCAGACCAGAGGACATTTCTCCAAAAAGTACGATCTTTGTCCCCATGTGCACTTGCCAACTGTAGTCTAGATTTTTTATGGTGGTTTTGGAGCAGAGGCTTCTTCCTTGCTTAGCGGCCTTTCAGGTTATGTCGATATAGGACTCGTTTTACTGTGGATATAGATACTTTTGTACCTGTTTCCTCCAGCATCTTCACAAGGTCCTTTGCTGTTGATCTGGGATTGATTCGCGCTTTTCGCACCAAAGTACGTTCATCTCTAGGAGACAGAAGGCGTCTCCTTCCTGAGCAGTATGACGGCTGCCTGGACCCATGGTGTTTATACTTGCGTACTATTGTTTGTACAGATGAATGTGGTACCTTCAGGTGTTTGGAAATTGCTCCCAAGGATGAACCAGACATGTGGAGGTCTACAATATTTTTTTCATCTTGGCTGAGGTCTTAGCTGATTTCTTTTGATTTTTCCATGATGTCAAGCAAAGAGGCACTGAATTTGAATGTAGGCCTTGAAATACATCCACAGGTACACCTCCAATTGACTCAAATGATGTCAATTAGCCAATCAGAAGCTTCTAAAGCCTTGACATCCTTTTCTGGAATTTTCCAAGCTGTTTAAAGGCACAGTCAACTTAGTGTATGTAAACTTCTGACCCACTGGAATTGTGATACAGTGAATTATAAGTGAAATCATCTGTCTGTAAACAATCGTTTGAAAAATCACTTGTGTCATGCACAAAGTAGATGTCCTAATCGATTTGCCAAAACTATAGTTTGTTAACAAGACATTTGTGGAGTGGTTGAAAAACTAGTTTTAATGACTCTAACCTAAGTGTATGTAAACTTCTGACTTCAACTGTATGTGTACGTTCTCTCTTAGAAAAAAAGGTGCTATCTAGAACCAAAAAGGGTTCTTGGGCTCTCCTCATAGGATAATCCTTTGAAGAACACCCTTTTGGTTCCAGTTAGAACCATTTTGTGTTAATTGTAGAACCTTTTCCACAGAGGGTCCTACGTGGAACTAAATAGAGTTCTACCTGGGACCAAAAAGGGTTTTCCTATGGGGAGAGCCACAGAACCTTTTGGAAGTGTAGCTCAATTACACTGTACCTTGTACGCACATTGACTCTGTACTGGTGCTCCCTGTATATATCGGCTCACAATTATTTCTTCATTTTTTAATCTTTAACTCTGTATTGTTTGTGGGCAACAGGTAGTGTTGGTCCAGTAACCGAAAGGTCTGTGTTTTGAAAAAAATATGCCGATGTGCCCTTGAGCAAGGTACTTAGACCGATTTGTTCCTTTATGTCGTTCTGGATAAGACCGTCTGCTAAATGACTAAAATGTCAAATTAAATGTAAAATGTTGAAAAAGGACCCGGAAGTAAGCATTTCACTGTTAGTCTACACCTGTTGTTTACGAAGCACGTGACAAATACTATTTTATTTTGTTTGACACACCCACACACACAGTTTAGTAGCTAATACATTTGCAGGCAATATGATGTTATAGAGAAATAATTATGATGATTCAATTGATAACAACAATTACGAAAAGTATGATTGCCTAATTATAATGATGATAACACAATGATTACTATGAATATAAAATAATATGGTAGGCCTTGCAATGTATTATTATTTGATTTAGTTTGACACAAACAGCACTTTTAGGCCTTTGTCATTGGCTTGTGTTTTTACTTCCAGTGGAAGTTAGCCAGCAGGACGTTATGTGATACGTGGACATTCATGGGTTGAGTCTGCTTGCATTCCCAATGGCACCCTATTCCCTATAGTGGTCTTTTGACTAGGGCCTCATTGACCTCTGGTCAAAAGTATTGCACTATAGGGTGCCATTGGGGACTCATACTCTGAGATGTGACACTCTACACAGAGAATAGACCCGATTTTCTCACTGAGCAGGGAAACCTGACGTCTGCAGGATTCCTCTCTTTTTCCCCTCCCTCTTCATCTATCCAAGTTCAGACTGTTATCACTGTATCACATGCCTCGCATAAGCTTTAACTTTATTTCACCAAGTCAATTAAGAAGGAACTCTGATTCAGGCCTACGTTCGTTCTTATGACGTCCTGAGAGAGGCAAAGAGAAGAGAGAGGGAAGAGAGGGAAGAGAGAGAGGGAAGAGAGGAAAGAGAGAGAGGGAAGAGAGAGAGGGAAGAGAGAGAGGAAAGAGAGAGAGGGAAGAGAGGAAAGAGAGAGAGGGAAGAAAGGAAAGAGAGAGAGGGAAGAGAGGAAAGAGAGAGAGGGAAGAGAGGAAAGAGAGAGAGAGGGAAGAGAGGAAAGAGAGAGAGGAAAGAGAGAGAGAGGGAAGAGAGGAAAGAGAGAGGGAAGAGAGGAAAGAGAGAGAGGGAAGAGAAGAGAGAGAGGGAAGAGAGAGAGGGAAGAGAGGAAAGAGAGAGAGAGAGGGAAGAGAGGAAAGAGAGAGAGAGGGAAGAGAGGAAAGAGAAAGAGGGAAGAGAGGAAAGAGAGAGAGAGGGAAGAGAGAAAAGAGAGAGGGGAAAGAGAGAGGGGAAAGAGAGAGAGAGGCAAAGAGAGAAAAGAGAAAGAGAGGAAAGAGAGAGAGGCAAAGAGAGGAAAGAGAGAGAGGGAAGAGAGGAAAGAGAGAGAGGGGAAAGAGGAAAGAGAGAGAGGGAAGAGAAGAAAGAGAGAGAGGGAAGAGAGGAAAGAGAGAGAGGGAAGAGGAAAGAGAGAGAGGGAAGAGAGGAAAGAGGAAAAAGAGAGAGGGAAGAGAGGAAAGAGAGAGAGGGAAGAGAGGAAAGAGAGAAAAGAGAGAGAGGCAAAGAGAGAAAAGATAGAGAGGCAAAGAGAGGAAAGAGTGAGACACACATACGAGACACACAGTCCTCTTAAAACCAGAGTACCGGTATACAGGAGGCTAAACTCCTTTCCTCAACAGGGACAAGCAGCCATATGACAGGTCATTACAGGTCACAAGAGCAGCTTCCAGACTGCAGGCCCATCAAGCTATTCTTGTACCTGACGACTATCAGGTTTCCCACTGAGCCTGAACTTGCTGTATGTCTCCCATGCCTTTCCAAAGTCAGCTAGTCTATTTAGTGGTCATCGTGCCCCTAGTCTGTTTTGTGGTCATCGTGCCCCTAGTCTGTTTAGTTTTCCTTAGACAGGCCAATGTCAGTTTTAGTGCAGGGCCAGAAATAGACCTTTTCCAGAATGCTTCATTCCATCTCAGCTCTTAGGGCTGCATTTCTATTTTGGAATGCATGTAATATTGCATTCTTCACAGCACTGAACACTGTTTGACGACACACTTAGAAAAAAAGGTTACATCTAGAACCTAAAGGGGTTCTTCTGCTGTCCCCATAGGAGAACCCTTTGAATAACCCTTTGGTGTTCCTTGCAGAACTCTTTCCACACCCTTTCTACAGTACATGGAACCCAAAAGGGTTCTACATGGAACCCAAAAGGGTTCTACATGGAACCAAAAAGGATTTTCAGCAGAAAAACCCTTTTGGAACCTTTTTTTCCACTCCCCCAGGACTGAACCACCCTCACACCCAGGACTGAATCACACCCAGGACTGAACCACCCTCACACAGGACTGAACCACCCTCACACCCAGGACTGAACTACCCTCACACAGGACTGAACCACCCTCACACCCAGGACTGAATCACACCCAGGACTGAACTACCCTCACACAGGACTGAACCACCCTCACACCCAGGACTGAATCACACCCAGGTCTGAACCACCCTCACACAGGACTGAACCACCCTCACACCCAGGACTGAATCACCCCCAGGACTGAACCACCCTCACACCCAGGACTGAATCACACCCAGGACTGAACCACCCTCACACCCAGGACTGAACCACCCTCACACCCAGGACTGAATCACCCCAGGACTGAACCACCCTCACACCCAGGACTGAATCACACCCAGGACTGAATCACACCCAGGACTGAACCACCCTCACCCCCAGGACTGAACCACCCTCACCCCCAGGACTGAACCACCCTCATCCTAGGACTGAATCACCCCCAGGACTGAACCACCCTCACACCCAGGACTGAATCACACCCAGGACTGAACCACCCTCACACCCAGGACTGAACCACCCTCACACCCAGGACTGAATCACCCCAGGACTGAACCACCCTCACACCCAGGACTGAATCACACCCAGGACTGAACCACCCTCACCCCCAGGACTGAACCACCCTCACCCCCAGGACTGAACCACCCTCATCCTAGGACTGAATCACCCCCAGGACTGAACCACCCTCACACCCAGGACTGAACCACCCTCACACCCAGGACTGAACCACCCTCATCCTAGGACTGAATCACCCCAGGACTGAACCACCCTCACACCCAGGACTGAACCACACCCAGGACTGAATCACACCCAGGACTGAACCACCCTCACCCCCAGGACTGAACCACCCTCACCCCCAGGACTGAACCACCCTCACCCCCAGGACTGAACCACCCTCACACCCAGGACTGAACCACCCTCACACCCAGGACTGAACCACCCTCATCCTAGGACTGAATCACCCCCAGGACTGAACCACCCTCACACCCAGGACTGAACCACACCCAGGACTGAATCACACCCAGGACTGAACCACCCTCACCCCCAGGACTGAACCACCCTCACCCCAGGACTGAACCACCCTCACCCCCAGGACTGAACCACCCTCACACCCAGGACTGAACCACCCTCACACCCAGGACTGAACCACCCTCATCCTAGGACTGAATCACCCCAGGACTGAACCACCCTCACACCCAGGACTGAACCACACCCAGGACTGAATCACACCCAGGACTGAACCACCCTCACCCCCAGGACTGAACCACCCTCACCCCCAGGACTGAACCACCCTCACACCCAGGACTGAACCACCCTCACACCCAGGACTGAACCACCCTCATCCTAGGACTGAATCACCCCAGGACTGAACCACCCTCACACCCAGGACTGAACCACACCCAGGACTGAATCACACCCAGGACTGAACCACCCTCACCCCCAGGACTGAACCACCCTCACCCCCAGGACTGAACCACCCTCACCCCCAGGACTGAACCACCCTCACACCCAGGACTGAACCACCCTCACACCCAGGACTGAACCACCCTCATCCTAGGACTGAATCACCCCCAGGACTGAACCACCCTCACACCCAGGACTGAACCACACCCAGGACTGAATCACACCCAGGACTGAACCACCCTCACCCCCAGGACTGAACCACCCTCACCCCCAGGACTGAACCACCCTCACACCCAGGACTGAACCACCCTCACACCCAGGACTGAACCACCCTCATCCTAGGACTGAATCACCCCCAGGACTGAACCACCCTCACACCCAGGACTGAACCACACCCAGGACTGAATCACACCCAGGACTGAACCACCCTCACCCCCAGGACTGAACCACCCTCACCCCCAGGACTGAACCACCCTCACACCCAGGACTGAACCACCCTCACACCCAGGACTGAACCACCCTCATCCTAGGACTGAATCACCCCCAGGACTGAACCATCCTCACACCCAGGACTGAACCACCCTCATCCTAGGACTGAATCACCCCCAGGACTGAACCATCCTCACACCCAGGACTGAACCACTACCAGGACTGAACCATCCTCACACCCAGGACTGAACCACTACCACCCCCAGGACTGAACCATCCTCACCCCCAGGACTGAACCACTACCACCCCCAGGACTGAACCATCCTCACACCCAGGACTGAACCACTACCACCCCAGGACTGAACCATCCTCACACCCAGGACTGAACCACTACCACCCCCAGGACTGAACCACCCTCACACCCAGGACTGAACCACTACCACCCCCAGGACTGAACCACTACCACCCCCAGGACTGAACCATCCTCACCCCCAGGACTGAACCACTACCACCCCCAGGACTGAACCATCCTCACACCCAGGACTGAACCATCCTCACCCCCAGGACTGAACCACTACCACCCCCAGGACTGAACCATCCTCACACCCAGGACTGAACCATCCTCACCCCCAGGACTGAACCACTACCACCCCCAGGACTGAACCATCCTCACACCCAGGACTGAACCATCCTCACCCCCAGGACTGAACCACTACCACCCCCAGGACTGAACCATCCTCACACCCAGGACTGAACCATCCTCACCCCCAGGACTGAACCACTATCACACCCAGGACTGAACCACTATCACACCCAGGACTGAACCATCCTCACCCCCAGGACTGAACCACTATCACACCCAGGACTGAACCACTATCACACCCAGGACTGAACCATCCTCACCCCCAGGACTGAACCACTATCACACCCAGGACTGAACCACTATCACACCCAGGACTGAACCACTATCACACCCAGGACTGAACCACTATCACACCCAGGACTGAACCACTATCACACCCAGGACTGAACCATCCTCACCCCCAGGACTGAACCACTATCACACCCAGGACTGAACCACTATCACACCCAGGACTGAACCACTATCACACCCAGGACTGAACCACTATCACACCCAGGACTGAACCACTATCACACCCAGGACTGAACCATCCCCAGGACTGAACCATCCTCACCCCCAGGACTGAACCACTACCACCCCCAGGACTGAACCACTACCACCCCCAGGACTGAACCACTACCACCCCCAGGACTGAACCACTACCACCCCCAGGACTGAACCATCCCCAGGACTGAACCATCCTCACCAGGAGACAATCTCTGGAGGTATCTTGCATGATATATGTTCAACCAACAGGTACCCAATGTAACCCAAGTGCTATAGCTTACATCACCCCAAATATAAAATATGATGACAATCTGAACTACAAGGGGAGGAAAACTAAATTGACTGAGCAGGGAGCTGTTGTCTAAATGAGAGCACATCTGTCGTGTCTGCTCCGGTACTAATGTAAGCTGAGTGAAACAGCGCTTCTGAGTCTCTCTCTGTACCTGGTAACTCCTATGCTAATGTCCTGGTGCAATCAAGCATGCTGACATCAGAGTTTTGTCCTCATAACCTACCTGCCAAGTTGGCTACGGTGAGACAGAGTCTGCGTCCCAAATGTCACCAAATGTCACCTTATGCCCTATATAGTGTACTACATAGGGAATAGGATGCCATTTGGGACACATAGGAAGTGGGTCACACAGGACCCTCACCCCAATTGATGCTGGCACATTATTAGGTATATTTTGTTACCGTAAAACTTCAATTAAACGCCGAGTCTTAAATAGCCTGCCCCTTTTAATAGCCGGTCATTTCAGCAAATAAATGCCTGGTCTAAATGAATTGTTTACGAGGTTACCATGGACACGTGAAATCAGGGGTGTGTGATAGGCAGCCTAGTCTTTCCAAGTCTGTTCTGCGATGGATTTGTTATGATAACACTTATACCGGTCATACAGTAAACATTGTGGGAGTCTTTTCAAAATTGTATCGAGCAAAAGATGTGTGCATTAAGGCAATAGAAGCCTGGCTCAAATAGAAGCCGGCCTCTAATAAGTGCCTGTTGAGTTCAATGATTGAAGTAAATAAACACCCAGACTATTAATTGAAGTTTTAGGGTAGTTTCGTAGTCCTATCATCGTGCATCGATTGGATCAACCCACCATTTCATTGTTACAGTGCATGGTCAATAGACTGTCCTTGTGATAGATTACTGCTGAATACATAACGGCCAGCCAGTAAGGAACACGTGGAATGATGTCCTATAGTGTGGCCCGTAGAGAGATAATTCAACAGAGATAAATAGAGATAAAAGTAAAGACCATTTAAATACACTGTATGACATCCTCAAGTGGTACGAAAAAAAATTGAGTTTTTGACTGCACTGGGCTTTTAATATGCCTTTAGTTAGTAATACATCAGTCACCTGTCATGATTGAATGGCACATTGACTTTGACTTTCGTCTCGAATAATGTCAAATAAAATGACTAATTTTTCCCAGACTTAATCAGCTCCAGTGTGCAGACAAAAGCAGAACTCTGTGTTTGTGTTTGTGCGTGTGTGTGTGCGTGTGTGTGTGTGTGCGTGCGTGCATGTGTGTGCGTGCGTGTGTGTGTGTGTGTGCGTATGTGTGTGCGTGCGCATGTGTGTGTGTGTATGGCAGGCACTCTACTCTATCATGCAGTGGGAATCAGGACATGAGTGAGTTCATCAGTGATGTGACCTGAATCATACATAAGGATTGTGGTCTGGCAATAGACACACACACACACACACACACACACACACACACACACACACACACACACACGCACACGCACACGCACACGCACACGCACACAAACACACACATTGCAATGGAAGACATCAATGACATTAACTGATACAACGACTGAGAAGAAGGGACTCATCTAGCAATACAGGGATGTACAGTCTGGTGGCTACAGTGAGACGTACATTCTGGTGGCTACAGTGAGACATACAGTCTGGTGGCTACAGTGAGACATACAGTCTGGTGGCTACAGTGAGACGTACAGTCTGGTGGCTACAGTGAGACATACAGTCTGGTGGCTACAGTGAGACGTACAGTCTGGTGGCTACAGTGAGACGTACAGTCTGGTGGCTACAGTGAGACATACAGTCTGGTGGCTACAGTGAGACATACAGTCTGGTGGCTACAGTGAGACGTACAGTCTGGTGGCTACAGTGAGACGTACAGTCTGGTGGCTACAGTGAGACGTACAGTCTGGTGGCTACAGTGAGACGTACAGTCTGGTGGCTACAGTGAGACGTACAGTCTGGTGGCTACAGTGAGACGTACAGTCTGGTGGCTACAGTGAGACGTACAGTCTGGTGGCTACAGTGAGACATACAGTCTGGTGGCTACAGTGAGACGTACAGTCTGGTGGCTACAGGGAGACGTACAGTAGCAAAGGCACATGGGATTTTGTATGTAGTAATAAATGCAATCCGGTTTGGAAAAGGACCCCTCCCTGGAAGTAATATGTACGTGCCGCACGGCCGATTGACTGCAGTGACGTTAAATTGGTTGGGAGCCTTGATGCTGCTGTTGGTCTGGGCAGGAGGTATGCATCATGCCATTTGAGTCCCAAATAGCACACTATTCCCTATTTAGTGCACTACTTTTAACCAGGGCCCCAGCCGAAAGTAGTACACTATATAGGGAATAGGGTGCCATTTGGGATAGAAGCTTAATAAGGGCACCAGCGGAACCAAATTGGGCTATCTCTCTCTCTCAGTGCCTCCCTGCTCATAGAGGAAGTCAGAGTTACAATGCTCATGAAACATGCACAGCAACTGAACACAACACACATCACCAGTGTCGGCTTGGCTGCTGTGTTAAGGTGCATGTGAGATGTTTTAGTCCATAGAACTCAAGGTCTTCGCTGACATGATTTCAGATTTGAAGTGATATTTAAAATAAAAAGTTAAGGGGTGTTGGGAGTTGTGATTTTTAGGGGGGAAATGGTTATTTTGATTGTGACAACGGAATCACACTATAATGTCAGAAGTGTTTGTTTTAAAAAGGTGACCTAGTTCCAGGTTGTCCTCAGACCACGTATTTGGACCTGGAGTCAACTAGCTGACCGGTTTATCTCTTCCAACAGGTGTGCATAAACAACGCAAACATACACACAGTGGCAGAAAACCTAATAGGTGAGTCAGTGGACAGGACCTGCTCCAAATCATCACACAGCGACGTACATTACCCCCTGACCTCTGGTGTACATTACCCTCTGACCCCAGGTACAAGAAAAAAAAGATAGAAGCACGGTAAAGTAATCAATCGGACCATTCCAGGTGCTCGGACTCTCTCTCTCTCTCTCTCTCTCTCTGTCTCTCTCTCTCTCTCTCTCTCTCTCTCTCTGTCTCTCTCTCTCTCTCTCTCTCTCTCTCTCTCTCTCTCTCTCTCTCTCTCTCTCTCTCTCTCTCTCTCTGTCTCTGTCTCTGTCTGTCTCTCTCTCTCTCTCTCTCTCTCTGTCTCTCTGTCTGTCTGTCTGTCTGTCTGTCTCTGTCTCTCTCTCTCTCTCTCTCTCTCTCTCTCTCTCTCTCTCTCTCTCTCTCTCTCTTTCTCCATCTTTCCTTGCCTCTAAGTCTAAAAAACGATTTTTGTCAGTAGTCTTCTCTTGCTTAGGTAATGAGTCACAAATGTAAGGAAGACAGGGTGGGATGTTACTGAGCATCACTTCTTTCCCACTGGGACTGTATGTCTGTTTGTGTGTGTGTCTGGGTGTGTGTGACTGGGTGTGTATGTCTGTGTGTGTGTCTGGGTGTGTGTCTGTGTGTGTGTATGTCTGTGTGTGTGTGTCTGGGTGTGTGTCTTGTGTGTGTGTATGTGTGTGTCTGGGTGTGTGTATGTCTGTTTGTGTGTGTGACTGGGTGTGTATGTCTGTGTGTGTGTGTCTGGGTGTGTGTCTGTGTGTGTGTATGTCTGTATGTGTGTGTCTGGGTGTGTGTATATGTCTGTTTGTGTGTGACTGGGTGTGTGTGACTGGGTGTGGTTGTGTCTGGGTGTGTGTGACTGGGTGTGTGTGTGTCTGTGTTAGAGGTCGACCAATTATGATTTTTCGACGCCGATAACAATACCGATTATTGGAGGACCAAAAAAGCCGATACCGATTAATCGGACGATTTTTTAAAATGTATTTGTGTCTGGGTGTGTATGTGTGTGGAGGGCTGTAGTTCTGTTCTATGGGACTGCTGCTCACCCTGTGTGTGTGTGTGCGTGCGTGCGTCGGGTTAGGGTTAGGGGTTAAGCAAAATAGTATTTTGAATGGAGTGTGTGTGTGTGTGTGTGTGTGTGTGTGTGTGTGTGTGTGTGTGTGGAAAGATCAGGAGAGCTACTCCGATGGGACCATTGCTCAGTGCTCATTACCATACCTGGAGGCTGACCTCATTGTTGAAGGCAGCAGAGAACATGTTAGTTCTGAGTGAGGCTAGATTACACATCTCTCTCTCTCTCTCTCTCTCTCTCTCTCTCTCTCTCTCTCTCTCTCTCTCTCTCTCTCTCTCTCTCTCTCATATTGCTGCTGCTCTCCCCTGCCTGCCTCAGGATGCATTCCAGACCTCTGGTCAAAAGTAGTGCACTATAAAGGGAAGAAGGTATAATTTGGGATGGACAGTTTCTCAACACGAGGAGACATTGCATTACTTTTACATGATAGAATGTTTTGTCAATAGATCCCCCTTTACTGTCTGTTGGAATGAAAAAAATAGCGAAACATGAAAATTAAAGCCTTTTAAAATAAAACTATACTAAATATATTCACGTCACCAAATAATTGATTGAAACACACTGTTTTGCAATGAAGGTCTACAATAGCCTCAACAGCACTCTGGAGGGTAGCACCATGGTGTAGCCCGGAGGACAGCTAGCTTCTGTCCTCCTCTGGGTACATTGACTTCAATATATAACCTAGGAGGCTCTTGGAATTCACAACTTCCCATAGATTTACACAGTAATTATGACAACATCCGGAGGATGTCCTCCAACCTATCAGAGCACTTGCAGCATGAACATGTAACAGATGTCGTCTGAAGGTAGAGAGGAGGACCAAGGTGCAGCGTGGTAAGTGATCATGATGTAATATTTAATGAAACGGCCTAGGAACAGTGGGTTAACTGCCTGTTCAGAGGCAGAACGACAGATTTGTACCTTGTCAGCTCGGGGATTTGAACTAGTCCAACGCTCTAACCACTAGGCTACCCTGCCGCCCCAAAACCAAAAGGTAAGCTTTTGGTTTTATTAATTTATTGCCACCGGGGCCCACTGGTCTAACTGCTAAACTACTTGCTGTACACACTGCATGATTGTAGCCGGTTTACTAACGCGTTAGTTCTAGTAGATATGTGTACTATGACTTGACAATGATGTAGGCTGTGTGTAGCGGTTAGCGTTCATGATATGAATGTTTGGCTTGGAAGTTTTTTTTTCTCGCTTGGTCACAGACCCCTGAAGCGTTGTGCACTGATGTCCACAAGCAAAGGGAAAAGGTGAGTAGAGGAGAGTGCGTAGATAGTTGTGAAAAGGAATTATATACAATACCAGTGAAAAATTTGGACACACATCAAGGGTTTTTCTTTATTTTTACTATTTTCTACATTGTAGAATAATAGTGAAGACATCAAAACTATGAAATAACACATATGGATGAGTAAGTGTAGTAACCAAAAAAGTGTTAAACAAATCCAAATATATTTTATATTTGAGATTCTTCAAAGTAGCCACCCTTTGCCTTGATGACAGCTTTGCACAGTCTAAGCATTCTATCAACCAACTTCACCTGGAATGCTTTTCCAACTATCTTGAAGGAAAGAACAGCTTGAATAAGCAAATAGAAATGAATCCATCATTACTTTAAGTCAGTCAGTGCGGAACATTTCAAGAACTTTGAAAGTTTCTTCAAGTGCAGTCGTAAAAACCATCAAGCTCTATGATGAAACTGTCTCTCATGAGGACCGCCACAGGAAAGGAAGACCCATAGTTACTTCTGCTGCAGAGGATAAGTTCATTAGAGTTAACTGCACCTCAGATTGCAGCCCAAATATATGCTTCACAGAGTTCAAGTAACAGACACATCTCCACATCAACTGTTTAGAGGAGACTGCGTGAATCAGGTCTTCATGGTCGAATTGCTGCAAATAAACCACTACTAAAGGAAACCAATTAGGAGAAGAGACTTGCTTGGACAAAGAAACATGAGCAATGGACATTAGACTGGTGGAAATCTGTCCTTTGGTCTGTGGAGTCCACATTTTAGATTTTTGGTACTATCTGCCGTGTCTGTGTGAGACGCAGAGTGGGTGAACCGATGACCTCTGCATGAGTGGTTCCCACCGTGATGCATGAAGGAGGAGGTGTGATGGTGTGAGGGTGCTTTACTTGTGACATTGTCAGTGATTTCATTACAATTCAAGGCACACTTAACCAGCATGGCTACCACAGCATTCTGCAGCGATACGCCATCCCATCTGGTTTGCTTTTAGTGTGACTATCATTTGTTTTTCAACAGGACAATGACCCCAAACACACCTCCAGGCTGTGTAAGGGCTATTCGACCAAGAAGGAGAGTGATGGAGTGCTGCATCAGATTACCTGGCCTCCACAATCCCCTGACCTCAACCCAATTGAGATGGTATAGGAGTTGGACTGCTGAGTGAAGGAAAAGCAGCCAACAAGTGCTCAGCATATGTGGGAACTCCTTAAAGACTGTTGGAAAAGCATTCCAGGTGACTACCTCATGAAGCTTTTTGCTACACTCACATTAACATCTGCTAACCATGTGTATGTGACAAATAAATTAGATTTAAAGCTGGTTGAGGTAATGCAAAGCTGTCATCAACGCAAAGGGTGGCTACTTTGGATGATCTAAATATAAAATGTAATTTGATTTGTTTAACAATTTGTGGTTACTACATGATTCCATATTTTGATGTCATAGTTTTGATGTCTTCACTATTATTCTACAATGTAGAAAATAGTAAAAAAAATAAAGAAAAACCCTTGAATGAGTAGGTGTGTCCAAACTTTTGACTGGTACTGTACAAACCTGCACATACAATGCATTCGGAAAATATTCATACCCCTTAACTTTTTCCTACATTTGTTATGTTACAATCTACACACAATACCCAATTAGCAAAACTGTTTTTTAGAAAATGTTTCAAATGTGTTAAAAATTAAATTATGAAATATCACTTTGACATAAGTTGTCAGACTCTTTACTCAGTACTTTGTTGAAGCACCTCTGCCAGAGATTACAGCCTCGAGTCGTCTTTTGTATGATGCTACAAGTTTGGCACACCTGGTTTTGGGGAGTTTCTCCCATTCTGCTCTGCAGATCCTCTCAAGCTCTGTCAGGTTGGATGGGGAGCGTTGCTGTATACAGTTGAAGTCAGAAGTTTACATACACCTTAGCCGAATACATTTAAACTCAGTTTTTCACAATTCCTGACATTTAATCCCAGTAAAAATTCCCTGTTTTAGGTCAGTTAGGATCACCACTTTATTTTAAGAATGTGAAATGTCAGAATAATAGTAAAGAGAATGATTTATTTCAGCTTTTATTTCTTTCATCACATTCCCAGTGGGTCAGAAGTTTACATACACTCAATTAGTATTTGGTAGCATTGCCTTTACATTTTTTAACTTGGGTCAAATGTTTCGGGTAGCCTTCCACAAACTTCCGACAATAAATTGGGGGACTTTTGGCCCATTCCTCCTGACAGAGCTGGTGTGACTGAGTCAGGTTTGTAGGCCTCCTTGCTCGCACATGCCTTTTCAGTTCTGCCCACAAATTTTCTATAGGATTGAGGTCAGGGCATTGTGATGGCCACTCCAATACCTTGACTTTGTTGTCCATAAGACATTTTGCCACAACTTTGGAAGTATGCTTGGGGTCATTGTCCATTTGGAAGATGCATTTGCGACCAAGCTTTAACTTCCTAACTGATGTCTTGAGATATTGCTTCAATATATCCACATAATATCCACATAATTTCCTACCTCATGATGCCATCTATTTTGTGAAGTGCACCAGTCCCTCCAGCAGCAAAGCGCCCCCACAACATGATGTTGCCAGCCCCTTTTTCCTCCAAACATAACAATGGTCATTATGGCAAAAACAGTTATATTTTCATTTCATCAGACCTGAGGACATTTCTCCAAAAAGTACGATCTGTCACGTTGTTCGTAATAATGGTCGGACCAAGACGCAGCACGATATGAGTTCCACGTACTTTAATATTAGTGAAACTTAACTAAACAAAACAATAAACAAACAAACTGCCTTGTGCACTAACTCCAAACATAAACAATATTCCATAACCCACAGGTGGAAAAAATGCAACTTGATCCCCAATTAGAGACAACGATAGCCAGCTGCCTCTAATTGGGAATCATACAAAAAACCCAACATAGAAAAAATAACCTAGAACCACACATTGAAAATATAAACTAGACTAACCCCCCAGTTACGCCCTGACCAACTCTACCATAGAAAATAAAGGCGCTCTATGGTCAGGACGTGACACGATTTTTGTCCCCATGTGCAGTTGCAAACCGTAGTCTGACTTTTTTTATGGCGGTTTTGGAGCAGTGGTTTCTTCATAGCTGAGCAACATTTCAGGTTATGTCGATATAAGACATTTTCTGGGATTGATTTGCACTTTTCGTGCCAAAGTATGTTCACCTCTAGGAGACAGAACACATCTCCTTCCTAAGCGGTATGATGGCTACGTGGTCCCATGGTGTTTATACTTGCTTACTATTGTTTGTACAGATGAACGTGGTACCTTCAGGTGTTTGGAAATTGCTCCCAAGGATGAACCAGACTTGTGGAGGTCTACATTTTTTTTCTGAGGTCTTGGCTGATTTCTTTTGATTTTCCCTCGATGTCAAGCAAAGAGGCACTGAGTTTGAAGGTAGGCCTTGAAATACATCCACAGGTACACCTCCAATTGACTCAAATTATGTCAATTAGCCTATCAGAAGCTTCTAAAGCCATGACATCATTTTCTGGAATTGTCCAATCTGTTTAAAGGCACAATCAACTTAGTGTATGTAAACTTCTGATCCACTGTAATTGTGATAGAGTGAAGTATAAGTGAAATCATCTGTCTGTAAACAATTGTTGGAAAAATAATTTGTGTCATGCACAAAGTAGATGTCCTAATCGATTTGCCAAAACTATAGTTTGTTAACAAGACATTTGTGGAGTGGTTGAAAAACGAGTTTTAGTGACTCTAACCTAAGTGTATGTAAACTTCCGACTTCAACTGTAGCTTTTTTCAGGTCTATCCAGAGATGTTCGATCGGGTTTAAATTCCTGGCTGGTCCACTCAAGGACATTTAGAGACTTGTCACAAACCCATTCCTGCGTTGTCTTCACTGTGTGCTTAGGGTCGTTGTCCTGTTGGAAGGTGAACCTTCGCCCCAGTCTGAGGTTCTGAGCACTCTGGAGCAGTTTTGTCACAATGTCACTGTTGACATTGAGACTGGCCTTCTCACTCTCCCTCCAGCCCCATCTCAATGTTAAATTGCCACCCCTCCTTTGTTTTGGGATAGGTCTCCATCTCATTCAAGGCGGGTGATGGTAGAATGATGAATGTCGATACGTCATTTTTCTTGGTCCCTCTAGTGCTATAGGCTACTAATCAGAACCTACAGAGTCTGCATCCCAAATGGATTCCTGTTCCTTTTGAAGTGCATTCTATAGTGCCCTATGGGCCCTGATCAAAAGTAGTGCACTTTAAAAGGGAATAGGATGCCATTTGGGATTGAGTCACAGAGTGCTCCCTAGTGACCCTATATCATGCACTCTCCCAGAACAGACACACCACATCTACTATATGTTACACAGTATTGCGTAGCAACGTTCTGCACAGTAATGTGGAAACAATTGGCCTACTTCTCTGAATGTATACAGGTGTAGGATCTTAATTTGATGTTGTTGCACAACAGAAAATGCAAACCTGTAGTATATTCGAGGTTTGAAAAGGCTTCCTCTTTAAAATGCCAGACTTGATTTGTCATAACAAAACATGTATCAACCCTTACAAAAAATGTAAAATATTCATAATCCACACAATACTTCACATTTCCTATTGCTGCAGGATTCTTTTCCTGCTGTGAGAAAATTATAAAATTAACACCCTACATCTGTACTTGATTACCCCCCCCACACACACACACTCTCTCTACTCTCCTTTTCCTTTCTCTCTCTCTCCCTCTCTCTCTCTCTCTCTCTCTCTCTCTCTCTCTCTCTCTCTCTCTCTCTCTCTCTCTCTCTCTCTCTCTCTCTCTCTCTCTCTCTCTCTCTCTCTCTCTCTCTCTCTCTCTCTCTCTCTCTCTCTCTCTCTCTCTCTCTCTCTCTCTCTCTCTCTTTCTCTTGTTATGCGTCTGTTTACAGTAGTGAGAGAGAGAGAGAGAGAGAGAGACGACTACCCACATGCACCTTGAACATGGAAAGTGCATAAAGGATTCAATTATGAATGGAAATCCACAGAGCAGGCATAATTTATCTGGAAGATAATTGCACTTTCAAAGCTTTTATGTGCAGATCTCACACTGGCCTTTTTAATGAAGTAACTGAATTCCCATTAAATTCTAGTTATGGTTTTTATGATAACATCCCAAAAACAGTCAAGGAAGAAAGATCCTTGGAATGTTCTCCTGACATTTACTAAATCGTTGTGCATAACATCCTGATGAAAGGACTGGTGATTAAATGTGTTCCAGGAACGTTCTTGCAGCATCAGGTGAATGTTTTTACTGCACAGCTGTAGATTCATCTGTACAACTGCACAGTTTCTGCAGTTGTACCTCATTTTCAGTTTGAGTTCAGGTGAGTCTCTGTTATAGAATCTATCAACTAACTCTTAGAATGGAGTTTCATTGTAGTCAGTTCTGAGAGGTAGGCTAGTGTATGCTGCCATAGAGAACAGTGGGAATGAAAGTTACGGGTCTCTCCAGATTCTCCAGCTGCAGGCTATAAGCCTATCATCAGCGTCACAGGAAATGAGCCATCATTTAATACTGACAGTTACATGGAAGAGTCTCACCAGCTTTCCTCGACAAAACCCACCGGCCACGTAACACGTTACAGCAGTCTGTCTGGCATGGAATTTGAATTCTGCTTTTAGGTGTTTTTGGTGCCTTTGCATTTTCTATTGTTGTTGATTTCTTCAGGTAGAGAAAGAAAAAGAGATTGGTCCTTTTCCTTTCACTCTGTTAGTAAATGGACTAGAACTGAGTTGAGGGGGACTGAGGGGGGAGTGGGAGTCTCAGGGAACCCACCACCGACGGTGGACCGAGGAGTGTGTGTGTGTGTGTGTGTGTGTGTGTGTGTGTGTGTGTGTGTGTGTGTGTGTGTGTGTGTGTGTGTGTGTGTGTGTGTGTGTGTGTGTGTGTGTGTGTGTGTGTGTGTGTGTGTGTGTGTGTGTGTGTGTATGTTAACATCAGGGCTCATCGCCCTTCTCCTATCTTCTCTACAGGACCGACTGAAACCTCTGGCATGCAGTGACAACCTCACTGACATCTGACTCTACAGATGGCTGATGGATCCAAACAGCTGACTCTACAGATGGCTGATGGATCCAAACAGCTGACTCTACAGATGGCTGATGGATCCAAACAGCTGACTCTACAGATGGCGGATTGATCCAAACAGCTGACTCTACAGATGGATCCAAACAGCTGACTCTACAGATGGCTGATGGATCCAAACAGCTGGCTCTACAGATGGCTGATGGATCCAAACAGCTGACTCTACAGATGGATCCAAACAGCTGACTCTACAGATGGCTGATGGATCCAAACAGCTGGCTCTACAGATGGCTGATGGATCCAAACAGCTGACTCTACAGATGGATCCAAACAGCTGACTCTACAGATGGATCCAAACAGCTGACTCTACAGATGGCTGATGGATCCAAACAGCTGACTCTACAGATGGCTGATGGAGACAAACAGCTGGCTCTACAGATGGATCCAAACAGCTGACTCTACAGATGGCTGATGGATCCAAACAGCTGACTCTACAGATGGCTGATGGATCCAAACAGCTGACTCTACAGATGGCTGATGGATCCAAACAGCTGACTCTACAGATGGCTGATGGATCCAAACAGCTGACTCTACAGATGGCTGATTGATCCAAACAGCTGACTCTACAGATGGATCCAAACAGCTGACTCTAAAGATGGCTGATGGATCCAAACAGCTGGCTCTACAGATGGCTAATGGATCCAAACAGCTGACTCTACAGATGGATCCAAACAGCTGACTCTACAGATGGCTGATGGATCCAAACAGCTGACTCTACAGATGGATCCAAACAGCTGACTCTACAGATGGCTGATGGATCCAAACAGCTGACTCTACAGATGGCTGATGGAGACAAACAGCTGGCTCTACAGATGGATCCAAACAGCTGACTCTACAGATGGCTGATGGATCCAAACAGCTGACTCTACAGATGGCTGATGGATCCAAACAGCTGACTCTACAGATGGCTGATGGATCCAAACAGCTGACTCTACAGATGGCTGATGGAGACAAACAGCTGGCTCTACAGATGGATCCAAACAGCTGACTCTACAGATGGCTGGTGGATCCAAACAGCTGACTCTACAGATGGCTGGTGGATCCAAACAGCTGACTCTACAGATGGCTGATGGATCCAAACAGCTGGCTCTACAGATGGCTGATGGATCCAAAAAGCTGACTCTACAGATGGCTGATGGATCCAAACAGCTGGCTCTACAGATGGATCCAAACAGCTCACTCTACAGATGGCTGATGGATCCAACCAGCTGACTCTACAGATGGCTGATGGATCCAAACAGCTGACTCTACAGATGGCTGATGGATCCAAACAGCTGACTCTACAGATGGCTGATGGATCCAAACAGCTGACCCTACAGATGGCTGATGGATCCAAACAGCTGGCTCTACAGATGGATCCAAACAGCTGTCTCTACAGATGGATCCAAACAGCTGACTCTACAGATGGCTGATGGATCCAAACAGCTGACTCTACAGATGGCTGATGGAGACAAACAGCTGACTCTACAGATGGCTGATGGAGACAAACAGCTGACTCTACAGATGGCTGATGGAGACAAACAGCTGACTCTACAGATGGCTGATGGAGACAAACAGCTGACTCTACAGATGGCTGATGGATCCAAACAGCTGACTCTACAGATGGCTGATGGATCCAAACAGCTGACTCTACAGATGGCTGATGGATCCAAACAGCTGACTCTACAGATGGCTGATGGAGACAAACAGCTGGCTCTACAGATGAATCCAAACAGCTGACTCTACAGATGGCTGATGGAGACAAACAGCTGACTCTACAGATGGCTGATAGATCCAAACAGCTGACTCTACAGATGGCTGATGGATCCAAACAGCTGACTCTACAGATGGCTGATGGATCCAAACAGCTGACTCTACAGATGGCTGATGGATCCAAACAGCTGACTCTACAGATGGCTGGTGGATCCAAACAGCTGACTCTACAGATGGCAGATGGATCCAAACAGCTGGCTCTACAGATGGCTGATGGATCCAAAAAGCTGACTCTACAGATGGCTGATGGATCCAAACAGCTGGCTCTACAGATGGATCCAAACAGCTCACTCTACAGATGGCTGATGGATCCAAACAGCTGACTCTACAGATGGCTGATGGATCCAAACAGCTGACTCTACAGATGGCTGATGGATCCAAACAGCTGACTCTACAGATGGCTGATGGATCCAAACAGCTGACCCTACAGATGGCTGATGGATCCAAACAGCTGGCTCTACAGATGGATCCAAACAGCTGTCTCTAAAGATGGATCCAAACAGCTGACTCTACAGATGGCTGATGGATCCAAACAGCTGACTCTACAGATGGCTGATGGACCCAAACAGCTGACTCTACAGATGGCTGATGGAGACAAACAGCTGACTCTACAGATGGCGGATGGTTCCAAACAGCTGACTCTACAGATGGCTGATGGAGACAAACAGCTGACTCTACAGATGGCTGATGGAGACAAACAGCTGACTCTACAGATGGCTGATGGTTCCAAACAGCTGACTCTACAGATGGATCCAAACATCTGACTCTACAGATGGCTGATGGATCCCAATAGCTGTCTCCAAAGCCTTCTAGGGTCACACACTAAACATGCCAACCAGTTTCTCCTGAGAAGCTGAGCAGTGCATTTGGTCTGCCAAATGGCATCCTAATCCCTGTACTGTGCGTTACTCTCGACCAGGGCCCAGAAGCCTCTCCTATGGTCACCCCTTTGTCTTGAGGGTGGTGGTGGGTAGTCTAGTAGTTAGACGTGTAGGACCAATAACCAAAAGGTTGCTGGTTCGAATCCCCGAGCTGAATAGGTGATGTATGTGTTGGTAACAGGTTTATAATAAAGAAGACAGCAACTGATTCTGATTATGGTATACTAATGAATGGAGCCATCTACATTAAATTAGACTGCTTCATTAGGACACATAATTGGAATTGAAATTTAACCTCATGTCAAGCCCATAAACCCTGAAATAAGAACATTAGGTTCTCAACACACAGGTTATATTTTAAATTGAATGTTTGAATGTTCACCCTTGTTAAAAAGGTTTCAATTGCCCAATGACTATAACTAAGCAGAATGGTGAGATAACCTAGTACACAGGATGAAGAGAGGATTGATGGCCTGGTAGCCAGAGACAGATGACCACCCTTTTCTAGATCTTTCTGCATCCCAAATAGCATCCTATTCTGTGTGTAGTGCACTACTTATGACCGTCAATAGTAGTGCACTACGTAGGGAATAGGGTGCTGTTTGGGACACGATCTTGTTCCTGACAGATTAATAGAATAGTGAATATGATGTACAATATCTACTCCCTGAAAAATAATCAGCATTTTCTTTCTGAATCAGACGATCTGTGTGCAGCTGAAACAGAAGCCTTTATTCAAGCCAGCAAGGTAGGACGGAAATGCTCTAGGTTTGTGGGTGTGGCGTCGGTTTTTATCTGATCTGGTTGAGAGGTCTTCCTGTCTGTGTGAGCAGATCCTTCCTGTGTCCTCTGCGAGCAGATCCTTCCTGTGTCCTAGACCTCGGCTGCAGGCTGCCGGCAGGTACAGAATTTCCTGTCTACTTTCTCAAGAGGACCTGTGTTCAAAAACGGTTTGAAATCTTTAAAATAGCGTTCACTTTAGCCTGTCTGTAGTACCTGTTGTGTGTGGTGGGCACTGTAGTACCTGTTGTGTGTGGTGGGCACTGTAGTACCTGTTGTGTGTGGTGGGCACTGTAGTACCTGTTGTGTGTGGTGGGCACTGTAGTACCTGTTGTGTGTGGTGGGCACTGTAGTACCTGTTGTGTGTGGTGGGCACTGTAGTACCTGTTGTGTGTGGTGGGCACTGTAGTACCTGTTGTGTGTGGTGGGCACTGTAGTACCTGTTGTGTGTGGTGGGCACTGTAGTACCTGTTGTGTGTGGTGGGCACTGTAATACCTGTTGTGTGTGGTGGGCACTGTAGTACCTGTTGTGTGTGGTGGGCACTGTAGTACCTGTTGGGTGTGGTGGGCACTGTAGTACCTGTTGGGTGTTGTGGTGGGCACTGTAGTACCTGTTGGGTGTGGTGGGCACTGTAGTACCTGTTGGGTGTGGTGGGCACTGTAGTACCTGTTGGGTAGTTGTGGTGGGCAGGTTTCCAACTATTATTTTGGTTCCTTTGCGCCAGTCAAGCTCAGTTAAGCACAGATAAAGTATTTTTTTTTTTATATTTCAAATATTATTTGAACCCAGGTCTAGAGGTGAGTGGCCAGACATAGAGACAGACAGGTGGCAAATGACAATGCACCGTGATAGAGGCACTTCCTGTAAACAATCCATCTGCCAGGATGTCTGTCCCCATTTAATCTATGGATGTGATGACCAGTCTCTACGTTACGTGGTGCCTTGTTCTGTACAGTATACCCTATCCTCGTGTTTAGACAACATTTGAGTCCTAGGTGGCACCCTTTTCCTTATGAAGAGCACTACGTTTGACCAGGGCCCAAAGAGTAGTACGCAAGTCTAAGGGTGCCAATTGGAACACAGTGACATCTAGTGAGGAAGGTCCGGTACAACGCAGTGTTGTTTAAATGGACAATGATGTGGTCATTCTCCTCAACGCAACAGGCAGCATCAAGAGACTGAGTCTCTTTAAATTGCCAGCCACCATCTAATTTTAGACAATGTTGTGTTGCCGCAGGAGATGGAATGGTGGAGCTCATCGTTACACAAATAAACAAGTAGGGTAATGTTGGTGCCTTGCCCTGGCTCCTCTCCTTCTCTCTCTCTATCTCTGTCTCTCATCCTCTCTTACCCTCTTTCACCCTCTGACTGCACTTGGCTGGACCAGAGCAAGTAGGGGAATGTTGGTGCCTTGCCCTGGCTCCTCTCCTTCTCTCTCTCTATCTCTGTCTCTCATCCTCTCTTACCCTCTTTCACCCTCTGACTGCACTTGGCTGGACCAGAGCAAGTAGGGGAATGTTGGTGCCTTGCCCTGGCTCCTCTCCTTCTCTCTCTCTCATCCTCTCTTACCCTCTTAAACCCTCTGACTGCACTTGGCTGGACCAGAGCAAGTAGGGGAATGTTGGTGCCTTGCCCTGGCTCCTCTCCTCTCTCTCTCTCTCTCTCTCTCTCTCTCTCTCTCTCTGTCTCTCATCCTCTCTTACCCTCTTTCACCCTCTGACTGCACTTGGCTGGACCAGAGCAAGTAGGGGAATGTTGGTGCCTTGCCCTGGCTCCTCTCCTTCTCTCTTCTCTCCCTCTCTCTCTCATCCTCTCTTACCCTCTTTCACCCTCTGACTGCACTTGGCTGGACCAGAGCAAGTAGGGGAACACACCCTGCGCACACACACACACACACTGTCTCACACACACACACACACACACACACACACACACACACACACACACACACACACACACACACACACACACACACACACACACACACACACACACACACACACACACACACACACACACACACACACACACACAGCACTGCTCTCTCATGCTAATGAACTACAGTTAAGTTAAGTCTCCACAAGGTCAAAAGAGGTTAAAACATTTCACAACACAGACATGTGTACTCCTGTGTGCTAATGTGTTGTTTCAGGTTAATCCCACAGTTATACTGTTAAAAATATATGTTGAGGTCAGCGTAAAGGTTTTGTGTGTGTGGACATGTTTAACTATTCTTATGGGGTTGAATAATGTATGTAAAACAGGTTGGATAACGACACTCAGGAGAATTAAATTCTAAAGGAATGTAGATGATTCCATCAGTCAGTTTCCCTTCTGTTACTGTTTCTGTTACTGTTTCTGTTACTGTTTCTGTTAACTGTAACTGTTACTGTTACTGTTACTGTTTCTGTTTCTGTTTCTGTTACTGTTACTGTTTCTGTTTCTGTTTCTGTTACTGTTACTGTTACTGTTACTGTTTCTGTTTCTGTTTCTGTTACTGTTACTGTTACTGTTTCTGTTTCTGTTTCTGTTTCTGTTTCTGTTACTGTTACTGTTTCTGTTTCTGTTTCTGTTACTGTTACTGTTACTGTTACTGTTTCTGTTTCTGTTTCTGTAACTGTTACTGTTACTGTTTCTGTTTCTGTTTCTGTTACTGTGACTGTTACTGTTTCTGTGACTGTTTCTGTTTCTGTTACTGTGACTGTTTCTGTGACTGTTTCTGTTACTGTTTCTGTGACTGTTTCTGTGATTGTTTCTGTTACTGTGACTGTTACTGTTTCTGTAACTGTTACTGTTACTGTTACTGTAACTGTTTCTGTGACTGTTACTGTTTCTGTGACTGTTTCTGTTACTGTGACTGTTACTGTTTTTTTTACTGTGATTTACTGTTTCTGTGACTCTTTCTGCTGCTGTTACTGTTTCTGTTACTGTTTCTTTGACTCTTTCTGTTTCTGTTACTGTTTCTGTGACTGTTACTGTGACTGTTACTGTTTCTGTGACTGTTTCTGTGACTGTTCCTGTTTCTGTTACTGTGACTGTTTCTGTGACTGTTTCTGTTACTGTGACTGTTACTGTTTCTGTGACTGTTTCTGTTACTGTAACTGTTTCTGTGACTGTTTCTGTTACTGTGACTGTTACTGTTTTTTTTTACTGTGATTTACTGTTTCTGTGACTCTTTCTGCTGCTGTTACTGTTTCTGTTACTGTTTCTTTGACTCTTTCTGTTTCTGTGACTGTTACTGTGACTGTTACTGTTTCTGTGACTGTTTCTGTGACTGTTCCTGTTATTGTTTCTCTTTCTGTTTCTGTGACTGTTTCTGTTACTGTTTATGTTACTGTTACTCTTTCTGTGACTGTTTATGTTACTGTGACTGTTTATGTGACTTACTGTTACTTTTACTGTTACTATTTCTGTTACTGTTTCTGTTACTGTTTCTGTTTCTGTTACTGTAACTGCTTCTGTTACTGTGACTGTTACTGTTTCTGTTTCTGTTTCTGTGACTGTTACTGTGACTGTTACTGTTACTGCTTCTGTTTCTGTGACTGTTACTGTTACTGTTTCTGTTACTGTTTATGTGACTTACTGTTACTCTTTCTGTTACTGTTTCTGTTACTGTTTCTGTGACTGTTACTGTTTCTGTTACTGTTTCTGTTTCTGTTTCTGTTACTGTTTCTGTTACTGTTTATGTGACTGTTTCTGTGACTGTTACTGTTTCTATGACTGTTTCTGTTACTGTTTCTGTTACTGTTACTGTTACTGTTTCTCTTTCTGTTTCTGTGACTGTTTCTGTTACTGTTTCTGTTACTGTTACTCTTTCTGTGACTGTTTCTGTTACTGTGACTGTTTATGTGACTTACTGTTACTTTTACTGTTACTCTTTCTGTTACTGTTTCTGTTACTGTAACTGCTTCTATTACTGTTACTGTTACTGTTTCTGTTTCTGTTACTGTTTCTGTGACTGTTTCTGTTACTGTTTCTGTGACTTACTGTTACTGTTACTCTTTCTGTTACTCTTTCTGTTACTGTTTCTGTTACTGTTTCTGTTACTGTAATTGCTTCTGTTACTGTGACTGTTTCTGTGACTGTTACTGTTTCTGTTTCTCTGACTGTTACTGTTACTGTTTATGTGACTTACTGTTACTGTTACTCTTTCTGTTACTCTTTCTGTCACTGTTTCTGTTACTGTAACTGCTTCTGTTACTGTGACTGTTACTGTTTCTGTTTCTGTTACTGTTTCTGTGACTGTTACTGTTACTGTTTCTGTGACTTACTGTTACTGTTACTCTTTCTGTTACTGTTTCTGTGACTGTTACTGTTACTGTTTCTGTTTCTGTTACTGTTTCTGTGACTGTTACTGTTACTGTTACTGTTTATGTGACTTACTGTTACTGTTACTCTTTCTGTTACTCTTTCTGTCACTGTTACTGTTACTGTTTATGTGACTTACTGTTACTTTTACTGTTACTCTTTCTGTTACTGTTTCTGTTACTGTTTCTGTTACTGTGACTGTTTCTGTTACTGTTTCTGTGACTGTTACTGTTTCTGTGACTTACTGTTACTGTTACTCTTTATGTTACTCTTTCTGTTACTGTTTCTGTTACTGTAACTGCTTCTGTTACTGTGACTGTTACTGTTTCTGTGACTGTTACTGTTTCTGTTACTGTTTCTGTTACTGTAACTGCTTCTGTGACTGTTCCTGTTACTGTTTCTGTTACTGTTTATGTGACTTACTGTTACTGTTACTCTTTCTGTTACTGTTTCTGTTACTGTTTCTGTGACTGTTACTGTTACTGTTTCTGTTACTGTTTGTGACTTACTGTTACTGTTACTCTTTCTGTGACTGTTTCTGTTACTGTGACTGTTTCTGTTACTGTTTCTGTGACTGTTTCTGTTACTGTGACTGTTTCTGTGACTGTTACTGTTTCTGTTACTGTTTCTGTGACTGTTTCTCTGACTGTTTCTGTTACTGTGACTGTTTCTGTTACTGTGACTGTTTCTGTTACTGTGACTGTTACTGTTACTGTTACTGTTACTGTTTATGTGACTTACTGTTACTGTATACTCTTTCTGTTACTCTTTCTGTCACTGTTACTGTTTCTGTTACTGTTACTGTTACTGTTTATGTGACTTACTGTTACTTTTACTGTGACTGTTTCTGTTACTGTGACTGTTTCTGTTACTGTGACTGTTTCTGTTACTGTTACTGTTACTGTTACTGTTTATGTGACTTACTGTTACTGTTACTGTTTCTGTTACTCTTTCTGTTACTGTTTCTGTTACTGTAACTGCTTCTGTTACTGTGACTGTTACTGTTTCTGTTACTGTTTCTGTTACTGTAACTGCTTCTGTTTCTGTGACTGTTCCTGTTACTGTTTCTGTTACTGTTTATGTTTACTGTTACTCTTTCTGTTACTGTTTCTGTTACTGTTTCTGTGACTGTTTCTGTGACTGTTACTCTTTTATGTGACTTACTGTTACTGTTACTCTTTCTGGGACTGTTTCTGTTACTGTGACTGTTTCTGTTACTGTTTCTGTGACTGTTTCTGTTACTGTGACTGTTTCTGTGACTGTTACTGTTTCTGTTACTGTTTCTGTGACTGTTTCTGTGACTGTTTCTGTTACTGTGACTGTTTCTGTTACTGTGACTGTTTCTGTTACTGTGACTGTTTCTGTTACTGTGACTGTTACTGTTTCTGTTACTGTTTCTGTGACTGTTTCTGTTTCTGTTACTGTAACTGTTTCTGTGACTGTTACTGTTTCTGTGACTGTTTCTGTTACTGTGACTGTTACTGTTTTTTTTACTGTGATTTACTGATTCTGTAACTCTTTCTGCTGCTGTTACTGTTTCTGTTACTGTTTCTTTGACTCTTTCTGTTTCTGTTACTGTTTCTGTGACTGTTACTGTGACTGTTACTGTTTCTGTTACTGTTTCTGTGACTGTTTCTGTTATTGTTTCTCTTTCTGTTTCTGTGACTGTTTCTGTTACTGTTTCTGTTACTGTTACTCTTTCTGTGACTGTTTCTGTTACTGTGACTGTTTATGTGACTTACTGTTACTTTTACTGTTACTATTTCTGTTACTGTTTCTGTTACTGTTTCTGTTACTGTAACTGCTTCTGTTACTGTGACTGTTACTGTTTCTGTTTCTGTTACTGTTTCTGTGACTGTTACTGTTTCTGTTACTGTTTCTGTGACTTACTGTTACTGTTACTCTTTCTGTTACTGTTTCTGTTACTGTTTCTGTTACTGTAACTGCTGACTGTTACTGTTACTGTTTCTGTTACTGTTTCTGTGACTGTTACTATTACTGTTTCTGTGACTGTTTATGTGACTTACTGTTACTGTTACTGTTTCTGTTACTCTTTCTGTCACTGTTTCTGTTACTGTTTCTGTTACTGTTGCTTCTGTTACTGTGACTGTTTCTGTTACTGTGACTGTTTCTGTTACTGTGACTGTTACTGTTACTGTTACTGTTACTGTTTATGTGACTTACTGTTACTGTTACTCTTTCTGTTACTCTTTCTGTCACTGTTACTGTTTCTGTTACTGTTACTGTTACTGTTTATGTGACTTACTGTTACTTTTACTGTGACTGTTTCTGTTACTGTTTCTGTTTCTGTTTCTGTGACTGTTTCTGTTACTGTTACTGTTACTGTTACTGTTTATGTGACTTACTGTTACTGTTACTCTTTCTGTTACTCTTTCTGTTACTGTTTCTGTTACTGTAACTGCTTCTGTTACTGTTTCTGTGACTGTTACTGTTTCTGTTACTGTTTCTGTTACTGTAACTGCTTCTGTTTCTGTGACTGTTCCTGTTACTGTTTCTGTTTACTGTTACTCTTTCTGTTACTGTTTCTGTTACTGTTTCTGTGACTGTTACTGTTTCTGTGACTGTTACTCTTTATGTGACTTACTGTTACTGTTACTCTTTCTGGGACTGTTTCTGTTACTGTGACTGTTTCTGTTACTGTTTCTGTGACTGTTTCTGTTACTGTGACTGTTTCTGTGACTGTTACTGTTTCTGTTACTGTTTCTGTGACTGTTTCTGTGACTGTTTCTGTTACTGTGACTGTTTCTGTTACTGTGACTGTTTCTGTTACTGTGACTGTTTCTGTTACTGTGACTGTTTCTGTTACTGTGACTGTTACTGTTTCTGTTACTGTTTCTGTGACTGTTTCTGTTTCTGTTACTGTAACTGTTTCTGTGACTGTTACTGTTTCTGTGACTGTTTCTGTTACTGTGACTGTTACTGTTTTTTTTGTTACTGTGATTTACTGATTCTGTGACTCTTCTGTTGCTGTTACTGTTACTGTTTCTTTGACTCTTTCTGTTTCTGTTACTGTTTCTGTGACTGTTACTGTGACTGTTACTGTTTCTGTTACTGTTTCTGTGACTGTTTCTGTTACTGTTTTTCTGTTTCTGTGACTGTTTCTGTTACTGTTTCTGTTACTGTTACTGTTTCTGTGACTGTTTCTGTTACTGTGACTGTTTATGTTTACTGTTACTTTTACTGTTACTCTTTCTGTTACTGTTTCTGTGACTGTTTCTGTTACTGTAACTGTTTCTGTTACTGTGACTGTTACTGTTTCTGTTTCTGTTACTGTTTCTGTGACTGTTACTGTTTCTGTTACTGTTTCTGTTTACTGTTACTGTTACTCTTTCTGTTACTGTTTCTGTTACTGTTTCTGTTACTGTAACTGCTTCTGTTACTGTTACTGTTTCTGTTACTGTTTCTGTGACTGTTACTATTACTGTTACTGTTTATGTGACTTACTGTTACTGTTACTCTTTCTGTTACTCTTTCTGTCACTGTTTCTGTTACTGTTTCTGTTACTGTAACTGCTTCTGTTACTGTACTGTGACTGTTACTGTGACTGTTACTGTTACTGTTTCTGTTACTGTTTCTGTAACTGTTCTGTTTCTGTTACTGTTGCTGTTACTGTTTCTGTTACTGTTTATGTGACTTACTGTTACTGTTACTCTTTCTGTTTCTGTTTCTGTTACTGTTTCTGTGACTGTTTCTGTTACTGTGACTGTTTCTGTGACTGTTTCTGTTACTGTTTCTGTTACTGTAACTGCTTCTGTTTCTGTGACTGTTACTGTTACTGTTTCTGTTACTGTTTATGTGACTTACTGTTACTGTTACTCTTTCTGTTTCTGTTACTGTTACTGTTTCTGTTACTGTGACTGTTTCTGACTGTTTCTGTGACTGTTTCTGTTACTGTTACTGTTTCTGTGACTTTTCTGCTGTTACTGTTTCTGTTACTGTTTCTGACTCTTCTGTTTCTGTTACTGTTTCTGTGACTGTTACTGTTTCTGTTACTGTTTCTGTTACTGTTTCTGTGACTGTTTCTGTTACTGTTACTGTGACTTTCTGTTTCTGTGACTGTTTCTGTTACTGTTTCTGTTACTGTTACTCTTTCTGTGACTGTTTCTGTTACTGTGACTGTTTATGTGACTTACTGTTACTTTTACTGTTACTCTTTCTGTTACTGTTTCTGTTACTGTAACTGCTTCTATTACTGTTACTGTTACTGTTTCTGTTTCTGTTACTGTAACTGCTTCTATTACTGTTACTGTGACTGTGACTGTTTCTGTTACTGTTTCTGTGACTATTACTGTTTCTGTGACTGTTTCTGTTGCTGTTACTGTGACTGTTACTGTTTCTGTTACTGTTACTGTTACTGTGACTTACCGTTACTGTTTCTGTTACTGTTACTGTTTCTGTGACTGTTTCTGTTACTGTGACTGTTACTGTTTCTGTGACTGTTTCTGTTACTGTGACTGTTGCTGTTACTGTTTCTGTTACTGTTTCTGTTACTGTTACTGTTTCGGTGACTGTTTCTGTTACTGTGACTGTTGCTGTTACTGTTTCTGTTACTGTTTCTGTTACTGTTACTGTGACTGTTACTGTTACTGTTTATGTTACTGTTTCTGAACTGTTACTGTTTCTGTTGCTGTTACTGTTACTGTTTCTGAACTGTTACTGTTACTGTTACTGTTACTGTGACTTACTGTTACTGTTTCTGAACTGTTACTGTTTCTGAACTGTTACTGTTTCTGTTGCTGTTACTGTTTCTGAACTGTTACTGTTTCTGTTACTGTTGCTGTTACTGTGACTTACTGTTACTGTTACTCTTTCTGTTACTGTTTCTGTTACTGCTAATGTTACTGTAACTGTTTTTATTTCTGATTATGTTTCTGTTTCTGCTTCTTTCTTTGTTTCTGGTTCTGTGCTAAAAGAAACTGATCTGAAGAGGAGACAAAGTTGCTGTTATCTTACATAAGTCCTCTGGTTTCAGTAGAGCTATAGCTGTGTGTGTGTGTGTGTGTGTGTGTGTGTGTGTGTGTGTGTGTGTGTGTGTGTGTGTGTGTGTGTGTGTGTGTGTGTGTGTGTGTGTGTGTGTGTGTGTGCGTGTGTGTGTGTGAGCATTTTACATGAGTCGACCGCCGGCCCCCTTAAGAATTGTCTGGTCAAATCTCAGTCATGGTGTTCAAACAGGAAATTATGTCATCATCGCTATTGGCTTAGCAGCTGACTCAGGAAGAGGCCAATCACACACCGTCGTCCTTCCAGCCGCGTCATGAGAGCACCTGGACATGAAACCGAAGCGGCTCTCAGATCACATACAATATGTTCCCTATATAGTGCACTACTTTTGACTAGAACCAGTCCTATAAGCCCTAGTCGAAAGTAGTGCACTATATAGGGAATAGGTAGCCATTTGGGATGCATGTGATTTATCTTTTTAGAGAAACAATTATTAGTTATCTCAAATCTGTCCTTATTTGGGTTGCCTTTGCAACCCATAATTGCATAATTGCAACCCATTGCAACCCATAATCAACACCTCTCAACATCTTATATACACTACATGACCAAACGTCTGTGGACATCTGCACGTCCAACATCTCATTCCAAAATCATGTGCATTTATATGGAGTTGGTCTCCCCCTTTGCTGCTATAACAGCCTCCACTCTTCTGGGAAGGTCTTCCACTAGATGTTGGAACATTGCTGCTATAACAGCCTCCACTCTTCTGGGAAGGCTTTCCACTAGATGTTGGAACATTGCTGCTATAACAGCCTCCACTCTTCTGGGAAGGCTTTCCACTAGATGTTGGAACATTGCTGCTATAACAGCCACCACTCTTCTGGGAAGGCTTTCCACTAGATGTTGGAAGATTGCTGCTATAACAGCCACCACTCTTCTGGGAAGGCTTTCCACTAGATGTTGCAACATTGCTGTCGGGACTTGCTTCCATTCAGCCACAAGATAATTAGTGAGGTTGGGCACTGATGTTGGGCGATTAGGCCTGGATCACAGTCCACATTCCAATTAGTCCCAAAGGTGTTCGATGGAGTTGAGGTCAGGGCTCTGTGCAGGAAAGTCAAGTTCTTCCACACTGATCTCGACATTGTCACACACACCCTGATCTGTTTCACCTGTCTTAGTGATTGTATCCCACCCCCCAGTTGTCACCCATCTTCCCCATTATCCCCAGTGTATATATACCTGTGTTCTCTGTTTGTCTGTTGCCAGTTCATCTTGTCTGTCAAGTCAACCAGTGTTTTGTTTCTCAGCTCCTGCTTTTTCCCATTCTCTCTTTTCTCGCCCTCCTGGTTTTGACCCTTGTCTGTCTTGACTCCGAGCCCGCCTGCCTGAACACTTTGCCTGCACCTGAGCCTGCCTACCGACCTGTACCTTTGCCCCCCCCCCCCCGCTAGATTTTTGACCTCTGCTTACCCTGAGCCTGCCTGCTGTCCGGTACCGTTGTCTTACCTCTGGTTACTTACTGACCCCTGCCTGCCTTGACCTGTCTATTGCCTGCCCCTATTGGATCATTAAACTATTGTTTATTCAACACGGACTGCATCTGGTTCTTACCTTAAACTTGATAGACAAACCATTTCTGTATGGACCTCGCTTTGTGCACAGGGACATTGTCATGCTGAAACAAGAAAGGGCCTTACCCAAACTGTTGCTACAACGCATGTTGTGGCCACGGGTATGGCTGAAATAGTCAAATCAACTCATTTGAAAAGGCATCAACATACTTTTGTATATTTAATTTTTTTTATTTAAAATTTTACCTTTATTTTTCTAGTGGGTTAACTGCCTGTTCATGGGCAGATTTTGTATCTTGATTTGAACTTGCAACCTTTCGATTACTAGTCCAATGCTCTAACCACTAGGCTACACTGCTGCCCTGATCTCATGTATCTTTTTACTTTGTGAGCTACAGTCTCCCTACACAATCCGACAATAGAAGGACCAGAAAAGTCTTGTCTACTTCCAGTAGCTACATTTAAAAATGTGTAAAAAAATAACCTTCTGTAAATGATTGATTTCACACTCCCGTTCCTCTCAGAACAGCCTTGTTAGAGCAGCAAGCCTCTGTCTGAAAGACATTAAGAGGTGAGAGAAATGAAAAGCAGAAGCCTCCTTACATCCTTCATCTGTTCATGGTAACTACATGTACTTTATCTCTCTCATTTAGCTACAGGCTGTTTGAATGGTCAGGTGACGATAGGGGAGACAACGCAGCCTGGCACCTCTATTGTTCCCACACGGCTCTCTCTTTATAGCATAGCACAGACAGATAGATAGTGGAGTCCCCCATGATCTAGCCAGCTAGTTAGTGGAGTCCCCCATGATCTAGCCAGCTAGCTAGTGGAGTCCCCCATGATCTGGCCAGCTAGCTAGTGGAGTCCCCCATGATCTAGCCAGCTAGCTAGTGGAGTCCCCCATGATCTAGCCAGCTAGCTAGTGGAGTCCCCCATGATCTAGCCAGCTAGTTAGTGGAGTCCCCCATGATCTAGCCAGCTAGTTATTGGAGTCCCCCATGATCTGGCCAGCTAGCTAGTGGAGTCCCCCATGATCTAGCCAGCTAGTTAGTGGAGTCCCCCATGATCTAGCCAGCTAGTTAGTGGAGTCCCCCGTGATCTGGCCAGCTAGTTATTGGAGTCCCCCATGATCTGGCCAGCTAGCTAGTGGAGTCCCCCATGATCTAGCCAGCTAGTTAGTGGAGTCCCCCATGATCTAGCCAGCTAGTTATTGGAGTCCCCCATGATCTAGCCAGCTAGCTAATGGTCTTTGATTTATGGAAAAAAGGAAATGCAGCATTGTGGAAGATCATCCCTCACCTCGTCCTCTCCTCGCCTCCTTCCTTTCTTCCCTCCTCTCCTTTGAGTGTCTGTACCGGCTAGCCTCCCTCACCTTCTCCTCTCCTTTGAGTGTCTGTACCGGCTAGCCTCCCTCACCTTCTCCTCTCCTTTGAGTGTCTGTACCTGATAGCCTCCCTCACCTTCTTCTCTCCTTTGAGTGTCTGTACATGCTAGCCTCCCTCACCTTCTTCTCTCCCTTTGAGTGTCTGTACCGGCTAGCCTCCCTCACCTCGTCCTCTCCTTTGAGTGTCTGTACCGGCTAGCCTCCCTCACCTTCTCCTCTCCTTTGAGTGTCTGTACCGGCTAGCCTCCCTCACCTCGTCCTCTCCTTTGAGTGTCTGTACGGGCTAGCCTCCCTCACCTCGTCCTCTCCTTTGAGTGTCTGTACCGGCTAGCCTCCCTCACCTCGTCCTCTCCTTTGTGTGTCTGTACCGGCTAGCCTCCCTCACCTTCTCCTCTCCTTTGAGTGTCTGTACCGGCTAGCCTCCCTCACCTCGTCCTCTCCTTTGAGTGTCTGTACCGGCTAGCCTCCCTCACCTCGTCCTCTCCTTTGTGTGTCTGTACCGGCTAGCCTCCCTCACCTTCTTCTCTCCTTTGAGTTTCTGTACCGGCTAGCCTCCCTCACCTCGTCCTCTCCTTTGAGTGTCTGTACCGGCTAGCCTCCCTCACCTTCTCCTCTCCTTTGAGTGTCTGTACCGGCTAGCCTCCCTCACCTCGTCCTCTCCTTTGAGTGTCTGTACTGGCTAGCCTCCCTCACCTCGTCCTCTCCTTTGAGTGTCTGTACCGGCTAGCCTCCCTCACCTTCTTCTCTCCTTTGAGTGTCTGTACCGGCTAGCCTCCCTCACCTCGTCCTCTCCTTTGTGTGTCTGTACCGGCTAGCCTCCCTCACCTTGTCCTCTCCTTTGAGTGTCTGTACCGGCTAGCCTCCCTCACCTTCTCCTCTCCTTTGAGTGTCTGTACCGGCTAGCCTCCCTCACCTCGTCCTCTCCTTTGAGTGTCTGTACCGGCTAGCCTCCCTCACCTTCTCCTCTCCTTTGAGTGTCTGTACCGGCTAGCCTCCCTCACCTCGTCCTCTCCTTTGAGTGTCTGTACGGGCTAGCCTCCCTCACCTTCTTCTCTCCTTTGAGTGTCTGTACCGGCTAGCCTCCCTCACCTCGTCCTCTCCTTTGAGTGTCTGTACCGGCTAGCCTCCCTCACCTTCTCCTCTCCTTTGAGTGTCTGTACCGGCTAGCCTCCATCACCTTCTACTCTCCTTTGTGTGTCTGTACATGTCAGCCTCCCTCCGTCATTAGCCCCACATAGATCATCAGCCCTGACCAAGCAAATGGTTGTCACTCACCATTCAGGTAACCAGTGCTCTCGTCAATAGTAATGCACTGCATAGGGAATAGGGTGCCATTTGGGAAGCAGGCCAGGTGAGCAACTCGTACATAAAATGTGATAAGGGGTTCTAATATCTTTAATTTAAAAAAATAAGATTATATGTGATTCAATCTATCACTGTGTTGGCACTATGCATCATATCTAACGGACTAACTCTCTAAAAATACTGACGTTTCTCAAAAGGCTGTAAACACTGTGCTGTGAAAGTGATACTCTCGTGACACCAGGTTCTCTCTTCCATACGCCTCAGCAGCAGCACCCACATAACCAGACAGCAGGGGAATACTGTATACTGTCCCACATAACCAGACAGCAGGGGAATACTGTATACTGTCCCACATAACCAGACAGCAGGGGAATACTGTATACTGTCCCACATAACCAGACAGCAGGGGAATACTGTATACTGTCCCACATAACCAGACAGCAGGGGAATACTGTATACTGTCCCACATAACCAGACAGCAGGGGAATACTGTATACTGTCCCACATAACCAGACAGCAGTGGAATACTGTATACTGTCCCACATAACCAGACAGCAGGGGAATACTGTATACTGTCCCACATAACCAGACAGCAGGGGAATACTGTATACTGTCCCACATAACCAGACAGCAGGGGAATACTGTCCCACATAACCAGACAGCAGGGGAATACTGTATACTGTCCCACATAACCAGACAGCAGGGGAATACTGTCCCACATAACCAGACAGCAGTGGAATACTGTATACTGTCCCACATAACCAGACAGCAGGGGAATACTGTATACTGTCCCACATAACCAGACAGCAGGGGAATACTGTATACTGTCCCACATAACCAGACAACAGAGGAATACTGTATACTGTCCCACATAACCAGACAGCAGGGGAATACTGTATACTGTCTCACATAACCAGACAGCAGGGGAATACTGTCCCACATAACCAGACAGCAGGGGAATACTGTATACTGTCCCACATAACTAGACAGCAGGGGAATACTGTCCCACATAACCAGACAGCAGGGGAATACTGTATAATGTCCCACATAACCAGACAGCAGGGGAATACTGTCCCACATAACCAGACAGCAGGGGAATACTGTATAACCGGACAGCAGGGGAATACTGTCCCACATAACCAGACAGCAGGGGAATACTGTATACTGTCCCACATAACCGACAGCAGGGGAATACTGTCCCATAACCGGACAGTAGGGGAATCCCACATAACCAGACAGCAGGGGAATACTGTCCCACATAACCGGACAGGAGGGGAATACTGTATACTGTCCCACATAACCGGACAGCAGGGGAATACTGTCCCACATAACCGGACAGCAGGGGAATACTGTCCCACTGTCACGAGTGGCGCTCGGCGGTCGTCGTCACCGGCCTTTTAGCTGCCACTGATTGTCTTTCCTCTCCCTCCTTGTATGTTGATTGGTAGCACCTGTTTATATATGATTAGTTTGTCTTTATTAGACAGCCGGTTTGCCTGGTTGTTGTGCGGGATTATTTCAGTGTAACCTTCGCCTCTGTTGTAGAGGCACGTCTTAGTGCCTGGTCGTGACTTTTCCGTTGTACATTCTCATTCCCTGTGTTTGGGGCCGTTACTATTGTGAGCACCCTGTGGTGCGTTGGTGCTGTTAAAGACGCACAGCTTTGCACTCACTGTCTCCTGCGTTTGACTCCACACACCTACGACACCTGAAGCATTACAGAATCCCGCACCGGTATCAAATTGAATGGAGTCAGCAGGAGCAGCAGCCAACCCTCTCCCATCGATGGAGGAACGGGTTCTCCACCACACCACCGTTCTCCATCGGATCGGATCCGCGATGGATCAAGTGATGGAGAGAATGGACCGATGGGAGAGGAGTGGTCTCCTCTCTCCACCTTCGGCACCCCCGGCTCCGGACTCCCCATCACTCGACTCCAGCACCCTCCGTCTGACACTACCGAGGGCTTATGATGGAGCGGCGGCGGGTTGCCAGGGGTTTCTGCTTCAGCTGGAGCTATACCTGGCCACCGTTAGACCCACTCCCTCAGGAGCGGAGAGGGTGAGTGTCCTCATCTCCTGCCTCACGGGTCGTGCTCTGGAGTGGGCGAATGCAGTCTGGAATGGCCCAGACTCAGCGCGGGAGCTCTACCCAGAGTTTTCCTGCCGCTTCCGTGCCGTGTTTGATCACCCTCTAGACGGCCGAGCGGTGGGAGAACGACTTTTTCATCTCAGGCAGGAGAGGAGGAGCGCCCAGGATTACGCGCTGGAGTTCCGGACCTTGGCAGCTGGATCTGGGTGGAACGACAGGGCCCTTATGGACCACTACAGGTGTAGTCTCCGAGAGGACGTCCGCCGGGAGTTAGCTTGTCGGGACACCACTCTGTCACTGGATCAGCTGATTGACATGTCCATTCGACTGGACAATCTGCTGGCTGCCTGCGGGCGTTCAGAGAGGGTCCTGTGCGTTCCACCACCCAGCCCCTCCGCTCCCATTCCGATGGAGTTGGGAGGGGCTGCGCCGAGGGGTACCGGAGGAGGAGGCCTTCCTGCACCAACTGTGGTCGGAGAGGACACATGTCTGATCGGTGCTGGGGGTCCGTCTGGGAGTAGACATGGCAGGCGGAACGCTTCTCGATCATCCCAGGTGAGTCTGCATCAAACTCACCCAGAACCCCTGTTGGCCACATGTTTGTCTTAACCTTTTTTCTTCACTTTTTTCCCTCTTCCCAGCATAGGGCGCTAGTCGATTCAGGCGCAGCTGGGAACTTTATGGATCGCGGACTCGCCCTTAAGTTAGGGGTTCCGCTGGTGCCGATAGATTCGCCTTTCCCCCGTGCACTCCCTAGATAGCCGGCCATTAGGGTCAGGGATGGTCAGGAGACTACGGCCCCACTGGACATGGTGACGCAGGGGAATCATAGGGAGCGTATCAGTTTTTTTATTATTGATTCGCCTGCGTTTCCAGTGGTGCTGGGGACTCCCTGGCTGGCCCGGCACAATCCTAAAATTTCGTGGAAACAGGGGTTCTCCAGGGGTGGTCAGAGGAGTGTTCTGGAAGGTGTTTGGGAGTTTCCATCGGGGCCACGTCGGTGGAGAGTCCAAACCAGGGTTCCACGGTGTGCATTCCCCCGAGTATGCCGATTTGGCAATCGCTTTCAGTAAAGTGAAAGCGACTAAATTACCACCTTATCGACCGGGAAGGGATTGTACGATAGATCTCCAGGTAGACGCTGCGCTTCCCAAGAGTCACGTGTACCCGCTGTCCCAGGAGGAGACGTTGGCAATGGAGACATATGTCACGGAGTCGCTGGGACAGGGGTACATTCGGCCCTCCATTTCACCCGTCTCCTCGAGTTTCTTTTTGTGAGGAGAAAGGAGGGAGGTTTGCGTCCGTGTATTGATTACAGAGGTCTAAACGCCATCACAGTGGGGTATAGTTACCCTCTACCTCTCATCGCTACGGCGGTGGAATCATTCCACGGAGCGCAGTTCTTCACAAAACTGGATCTCAGGAGCGCGTATAGTCTGGTGCGTATTCGGAAGGGAGACGAGTGGAAAACCGCATTTAGTACCACATCAGGCCACTATGAGTACCTCGTCATGCCGTATGGGTTAAAAAATGCTCCAGACGTTTTCAATCCTTTGTAGACGAGATTCTCAGGGACGTGTGCGGGCAGGGAGTGGTTGTTTATATCGATGACATTCTGATCTACTCGGCCACTCACACCGCGCATGTGTCTCTGGTGCGCAAGGTGCTTGGTAGACTGCTGGAGCATGACCTATACGTCAAGGCTGAGAAATGCGTGTTCTCTAAACGAGCCGTCTCTTTTCTGGGATATCGCATTTCCACCTCTGGGGTAGTGATGGAGGGTGACCGCATTAGGGCCGTGCGTAATTGGCCGACTCCAACCACGGTAAAGGAGGTGCAGCGGTTTTTGGGTTTTGCCAACTACTACCGGAGGTTTATCCGGGGTTTTGGCCAGATAGCGGCTCCCATTACCTCACTGCTGAAGGGGGGCCCGGTGCGGTTGCAGTGGTCAGCAGAGGCGAACGGAGTGTTCAACAAGTTGAAGGCGCTGTTCACTGATGCGCCCGTGTTGGCGCATCCGGACCCCTCTCTAGCATTCATAGTGGAGGTGGACGCGTCCGAGGCTGGGGTGGGTGCCGTGCTATCACAGCGCTCGGGTACGCCGCCAAACTCCGCCCCTGCGCTTTCTTCTCAAGGAAGCTCAGCCCAGTGGAGCGTAACTATGATGTGGGGGACCGGGAGTTGCTAGCGGTGGTAAGAGCTCTGAAGGTGTGGAGACACTGGCTTGAGGGGGCTAAGCACCCTTTTCTCGTCTGGACCGACCACCAGAACCTGGAGTACATTCGGGCAGCTAGGAGACTTAACCCACGTCAGGCAAGGTGGGCCATATTCTTCACCCGGTTCCGGTTTACTTTGTCTTATAGACCGGGCTCCCAGAACGTAAAGGCTAACGCACTGTCCCGCCTTTATGACACGGAGGATGGGTCCACCGAACCTGCTCCCATCCTTCCCGCCTCTAAGCTGGTAGCACCAGTGGTATGGGAGGTGGACTCGGATATCGAGCGGGCTGAACCCGCGCCTCCTCAGTGTCCAGCGGGGCGAAGGTACGTGCCGCTTGGTGTTCGGGACAAGCTGATTCGGTGGGCTCATGTCCTACCCTCCTCGGGTCACCCTGGGGTGACGAGGACAGTGGGGAGCCTTCAGGGGAGGTATTGGTGGCCTACTTTGGCGAAGGACGTTAAGGGTTATGTCTCCTCCTGTTCAGTGTGCGCTCAGAGTAAGGCTCCTAGGCACCTTCCTAGAGGGAAGTTACAACCCCTCCCCGTTCCACAGCGGCCATGGTCACATCTGTCCATAGATTTCCTGACCGATCTTCCGCCGTCTCAGGGGAACACCACGGTTCTAGTGATTGTGGATCGGTTCTCTAAGTCCTGCCGTATCCTCCCGTTGCCCGGTATCCCTACAGCCCTACAGACTGCGGAGGCGTTATTCACCCATGTCTTTCGGCACTACGGGGTGCCGGAGGATATCGTTTCTGATCGGGGCCCCCAATTCACGTCTCGGGTATGGAGAGCGTTCATGGAACGCTTGGGGGTCTCTGTCAGCCTGACCTCCGGTTATCACCCGAGAGTAATGGGCAGGTGGAGAGAGTGAACCAGGAGGTGGGTAGGTTTCTGCGGTCGTATTGCCAGGATCGGCCAGGGGAGTGGGCACGCTACATTCCCTGGGCTGAAATGGCTCAGAACTCACTACGCCACTCCTCTACTAACGTGTCCCCTTTCCAGTGTGTGTTGGGGTACCAGCCGGTCCGGGCACCATGGCATCCGAGCCAGACTGAGGCTCCTGCGGTGGAGGAATGGGTACAGCGCTCCAAGGAGACCTGGAGGGCCGTCCAGGAATCTCTACAACAAGCGAGTGGACGGCAGAAGAGGAGTGCTGACCGCCACCGCAGTGAGGCCCCCATGTTTGTACCGGGGACAGGGTCTGGCTCTCGACCCGAAACCTACCTCTCCGCTTGCCCTGCCGGAAGCTGGGTCCGCAGTGTGTAGGGCCCTTTAAAGTCCTGAGGAGGATAAACGAGGTGTGTTATCGATTACAACTCCCTTCCTATTATCGTATTAACCCCTCGTTTCATGTGTCTCTCCTCAGGCCGGTGGTAGCTGGTCCCCTGCAGGACAGTGAGGTGCTGGAGGTCCCTCCCCCCCTCTGGACATCGAGGGGTCCCCGGCGTACACGATCCGGGCCATTCTGGACTCAAGACGCCGGGTGAGGGGCCTGCAGTACCTCGTGGACTGGGAGGGGTACGGCCCGGAGGAGAGGTGCTGGGTACCGGTGGGGGACATCTTGGATCCATCCATGTTGAGGGATTTCCATCGCCTCCATCCGGATCGCCCTGCACCTCGTCCTCCGGGCGACCTCGAGGCCGGTGTCGGCGCTGCGGGAGCCGCGCGTCAGGGGGTACTGTCACGAGTGGCGCTCGGCGGTCGTCGTCACCGGCCTATTAGCTGCCACTGATTGTCTTTCCTCTCCCTCCTTGTATGTTGATTGGTAGCACCTGTTTATATATGATTAGTTTGTCTTTATTAGACAGCCGGTCCGCCTGGTTGTTGTGCGGGATTATTTCAGTGTAACCTTCGGCTCTGTTGTAGAGGTACGTCTTAGTGCCTGGTCGTGACTTTTCCGTTGTACATTCTCATTCCCTGTGTTTGGGGCCGTTACTATTGTGAGCACCCTGTGGTGCGTTGGTGCTATTAAAGACGCACAGCTTTGCACTCACTGTCTCCTGCGTTTGACTCCACACACCTACGACACCTGAAGCATTACACCCACATAACTGGACAGCAGGGAATACTGTCCCACATAACCGGACAGCAGGGAATACGGTCCCACATAACCGGACAGCAGGGGAATACTGTCCCACATAACCGGACAGCAGGGAATACTGTATACTGTCCCACATAACCGGACAGCAGGGAATACTGTATACTGTCCCACATAACCGGACAGCAGGGAATACTGTCCCACATAACCGGACAGCAGGGAATACTGTCCCATAACCGGACAGCAGGGGAATACTGTCCCACATAACCGGACAGCAGGGGAATACTGTCCCACATAACCGGACAGCAGGGAATACTGTCCCACATAACCGGACAGCAGGGGAATACTGTCCCACATAACCGGACAGCAGGGGAATACTGTCCCACATAACCGGACAGCAGGGAATACTGTCCCACATAACCGGACAGCAGGGGAATACTGTATACTGTCCCACATAACCGGACAGCAGGGGAATACTGTCCCATATAACCGGACAGCAGGGAATACTGTATACTGTCCCACATAACCAGACAGCAGGGGAATACTGTCCCATATAACCGGAGAGCAATAAAATGTTTTATTGTCACATACATCGGATACATGTCGGTCTCTATCTGACAGGCTGTTCATCATCATCATGGTGTCAGTCAGTCAATCAGTTAGTTAGTTAGTTAGTTAGTTAGTTAGTTAGTTAGTTAGTCAGTCAGTCAGTCAGTCAGTCAGTCAGTCAGTCAGTTAGTTAGTTAGTTAGTTAGTTAGTCAGTCAGTCAGTCATTCTGTCAGTCAGTGTGGATGGATGCCAGATCATAGCAAATTTATATTTTTATGGGAAATGAGAGAGAGAATATCAGGATAGGAAGGCAGTCAGTTAGTCAGTCAGTCAATTAGTTACTCTGTCAGTTAGTTAGTCAGTCATTCAGTCATTGTCAGTTAGTCAGTTAGTTTTTCATTCAGTCATTCATTCAGTCAGTCAGTCAGCCAGCCAGTCAGGTATGCAGTCAGTCAGTCATTCTGTCAGTTAGTTAATCAGTCATTCAGTCAGTCAGTTAGTCATTCTGTCAGTTAGTTAATCAGTCATTCAGTCAGTCAGTTAGTCATTCTGTCAGTCAGCCAGCCAGTCAGGTATGCAGTCAGTCAGTCATTCTGTCAGTTAGTTAGTCATTCTGTCAGTCAGCCAGTCAGTCATTCAGCCAGTCAGTCATTCAGTCTGTCATTCAGTCTGTCAGTCATTCTGTCAGTCAGTCAGTCAGCCAGTCAGTTATGCAGTTGTAACAGTATAACTTTAGACCGTCCCTCGCCCATACCCGGGCGCGAAGGTCATTGTCAGTTAGTTAATCAGTCATTCAGTCAGTCAGTTAGTCATTCTGTCAGTCAGCCAGTCAGTCATTCAGCCAGTCAGTCATTCAGTCTGTCATTCAGTCTGTCAGTCATTCTGTCAGTCAGTCAGCCAGTCAGTTATGCAGTTGTAACAGTATAACTTTAGACCGTCCTCGCCCATACCCGGGCGCGAAAGGTCATTGTCAGTTAGTTTTTCATTCAGTCAGTCAGTCAGACTAGTCAGTCAGTCAGTTAGTCAGTTAGTCAGTTAGTCAGTCAGTCAGTCAGTCAGTCAGTTAGTCGGTCAGTCAGTTAGTCAGTTAGTCAGTTAGTTTTCATTCAGTCAGTCAGTCAGACTAGTCAGTCAGTCAGTCAGTCAGTCAGTCAGTTAGTCAGTTAGTCAGTCAGTTAGTCAGTTAGTCAGTCAGTCAGTCAGTTAGTCAGTCAGTCAGTTAGTCAGTCAGTCAGTTAGTTAGTCATTATGTCAGTCAGTCAGTGTGGATGGATGGATGCCAGATCATATAAAAGGTATGTTTTAATGAGAAATGAGAGGAGGAATATCAGGATACTGACTGACTGCCATGAGTCTCTGAGAGTCCTCTAAAGGGAGAAGACCAGAGAAGATGAGAAAGTCTCAGGAGAAAACAGCCATTTAATCTGGAAATGTAGCTCTATTTTTAAACCTTGTCCTCTTTTCATGACTTTACAGGGGTCACATGTCAAAGCAGTGACTTGGAGTCTTTATAAATCCCTTTAACAGTTTTTTGTACGACGTCCAACATTCCCAATTTCCTCATTGACTTCGACCTCACTGACTTCAACCTCACTGACTTCAACCTCACTGACTTCAACCTCGCTGACTTCAACCTCGCTGACTTCGACCTCACTGACTTCAACCTCGCTGACTTCAACCTCGCTGACTTCGACCTCACTGACTTCAACCTCACTGACTTCAACCTCATTGACTTCGATCTCGCTGACTTCGGCCTCGCTGGCTTCAACCTCACTGACTTCAACTTCATTGACTTCGATCTCGCTGACTTCGGCCTCGCTGGCTTCGACCTCATTGACTTCAACCTCACTGACTTCAACCTCGCTGACTTCGACCTCACTGACTTCGACCTCACTGACTTTGACCTCACTGACTTCAACCTCACTGATTTCAACCTCATTGACTTCAACCTCGCTGACTTCAACCTCACTGACTTCAACCTCACTGACCTCAACCTCGCTGACTTCGACCTCATTGACTTCGACCTCGCTGACTTCAACCTCGTTGACTTCGACCTCACTGACCTCGACCTCGCTGACCTCGACCTCGCTGACCTCGATCTCACTGACTTCGACCTCGCTGACTTCAACCGCACTGGCTTCAACTTCACTGACTTCGACCTCGCTGACTTCGACCTTGCTGACTTCAACCTCACTGACTTCATCCTCATTGACTTCAACCTCACTGACTTCAACCTCACTGACTTCAACCTCACAGACTTCATCCTCATTGACTTCAACCTCACTGACTTCGACCTCGCTGACTTCGACCTCACAGACTTCGACGTCACTGACTTCATCCTCATTGACTTCAACCTCACTGACTTCAACCTACATTGACTTCGACCTCGCTGACTTCGACCTCACTGACTTCGACCTCATTGACTTCGACCTCATTAACTTCAACCTCACTGACTTCAAACTCACTGACTTCAACCTCACTTTAGGTGAAAACTGACCTGTCCACCCACTCTCTGGTTGCGTCCCAAATGGTAATATATTCCCTATATAGTGCACTACTTTTGACCAGAGCCTTATGGGAAGGAACATGAGGGGTGTGTCTTTGTTAAGGAGAGGAGAGGAGGGGTGAGAGGAGAGGTGTGTCTTTGTTAAGGAGAGGAGAGGAGGGGTGAGAAGAGGGGTGTGTATTTGTTAAGGAGAGGAGAGGAGGGGTGAGAAGAGGGGTGTGTATTTGTTAAGGAGAGGAGAGGAGGGGTGAGAGGAGGGGTGTGTCTTTGTTAAGGAGAGGAGGAGGAGGGAGAGGAGAGGAGGGGTGAGAGGGGTGTGTCTTTGTTAAGGAGAGGAGAGGAGGGGTGAGAGGAGGGGTGTGTCTTTGTTAAGGAGAGGAGAGGAGGGGTGAGAGGAGGGGTGTGTTAAGGAGCACAGCTGTTTGTGTTTGTGTGTGTGTGTGTGTGTGTGTGTGTGTGTGTGTGTGTGTGTGTGTGTGTGTGTGTGTGTGTGTGTGTGTGTGTGTGTGTGTGTGTGTGTGTGTGTGAGTGTGTGCGTGTGTGTTAGGCAGCCTATTCTCCAGCCAGCCATCACATCTCTGCCAGGGACTTACCTCTATATAATTACAGTTAAACAAGTCAGAAAGGCTCCATGGCAACAGGATGAGCCTGGCATGCTACAGGGAGAACAACAATGAGAGAGGATAGTTGAATCCCAGATGGCACTCTCTTCCCTATGGGCCCTGGTCAAATGTAGTGCACTATATAGAGAATAGTGTGCTGTTTGGGATTGCAGGAAGAGAGGTGCCGTGAAGCATCTGATTCCCCCAACGTGTTCTGGGATACCAAACACACACAATTAAAACAAACGTCCTAGCTCATATATGTCTTAGTCTGTGGGGTACAGGGTAGTAGATATGCACACATCTATGTTTGTTGTTGAACAGTTGCTTTAACCAGAAAACCTTACGCTTCAACCCCTACAGCACCTTTTGGCTTTACAGTAGACTTTAAACTTGATACAGTTTAAAATGAACTCACACAAGTGGATTACACATCGGTTATATACAACTAGGTACCATCAGTCACACATAGTATCAAACATGTGTTTTAAGTCTCTCTGAGTAACACTTACAGTAGAGTAGAGTGCACAGCATCACTTGAGGAGTGAGTAGACTGTAATATACTTCCTGTGTCCCAAACGATGCCCTATGCATGATATAATCCAATAGTGTGCCATTTGGGATGTACCCTAAGATACTGTAAGAAGTGATGTGAGTCTGACACTTCTTGCTGGCTTTAATGCGTAAAGCTCTGACTTAAAAACCAGACACATCTTTTATCTCCTCCTCAAAAGAGTTGCATCCACTTTATTTAATATTTCATCAGACGTCATCTACCTCTCTATAAGCGTCTGGGCTTGTTAAAATGTGTCTTTAGCTCACAGCTCTCTGGAGCTGCTGCCTGCGTTGGTTGGTTGGTTTCTCCATTATCTCAGATCTCAGTGAGAGGTTATTGAGCTGGAGGAAGTCAGTTTCAATGTCTTCAAACAGTGTACGCTCAATACCAGGGCCAGGATTCACGCCCGAAGAACATTGCGTAGCGCTTCACATTTAAAGGTAACTTCTGCTTCAGCTGATATCTGCAGCGTCTACAGTGAATGCGTTTACAGCCAACGTCTGTGAAATTCCCTTCAAAAGGTGCATTGGCGATAGTAAAGTGCAATGCGCTAAACCACGCTTTTGAATGAATCCCGACCTCCATCACAGGCATCAGAACCATGTTTATGTTCAGAGAGAAAAAGAAAAGAGATAAAATGAGTGAAAAGGAAATGTTGAGCTATGATCTCTTGCATGCACACGTCTATACAAAAGTATGTGGACACACCTTCAAACTAGTGGAACGGCCTTACTGAAGAGGTCAATGCCTTTCAATGCCTTTTCCAACAAGTCAGTTCATCAAATTTCTGCCCTGCTAGAACTGCCCCGGTCAAATGTAAGGGCTGTTATTGTGAAGTGGAAACATCTAGGAGCAACAATGGTTGAGCCTCGAAGTGGTAGGCCACACAAAAATTGTCTGTCCTCAGTTGCAACACTCACCACAGAGTTCCAAACTGTCAGGAGACTACTATTAATGAATAGTGGCAACTGTAAAGTTTGGTGGAGGAGGAGTAATGGTCTGGGGCTGTTTTTCATGGTTCGGGCTAGGACTCTTAGTTCTAGAGACAAAGACAGAGACAGACAGAGAGACAAAGAGAGAGAGAGAGAGAAACAGACTCGATTTGGCATGAGTTGGGTGGGTTGTCTATGTTTGTCACGTTCTGACCATAGTTATTTTGTGTTTTCCTTGTTTTAGTTTTAGTGTTGGTCAGGACGTGAGCTGGGTGGGCATTCTATGTTGTGTGTCTAGTTTGTCCATTTCTATGTATGGCCTGATATGGTTCTCAATCAGAGGCAGGTGTTAGTCATTGTCTCTGATTGGGAACCATATTTAGGTAGCTTGTTTTGTGTTGTGGTTTGTGGGTGGTTGTTTCCTGTCTTTGTGTTCTCTGCACCAGATAGGACTGTTTCGCCCACGTTTGTTATTTTGTATTTGTGTAGTTGTTCACGTTATCGTCTTTCATTAAACATGTTGAACACAAACTACGCTGCATTTTGGTCCTCCTCTCCTTCCACGGAAGAAAACCGTTACAATGTTCCGTTTTCTATGTTGTGTTTGCGTTTGGCCTGGTATGGTTCTCAATCAGAGGCAGGTGTCATTAGTTGTCTCTGATTGAGAATCATACTTAGGTAGCCTTTTCCCACTTGTGTTTGTTTTCTGTTTAGTGTTTGTCACCGTACAGAACTGTTTAGTTTAGTTTCATTCTCTCGTTATTTTGTTTTCTGGTGTTCATGGAAATAAAGTATCATTATGGACACTTACCACGCTGCGCATTGGTCCGATCTCTCCTACTCCTCCTCAGAGGAAGAAAACGAGCGTTACAGGCGAGGGCACTAGAACAGTCTGCAGCACCCGGCCTCACCCTACTAGAATCTGAAGTCAAATGTCTACTGTTTGCTGATGATCTGCTGCTTCTGTCACCAAAAAAGGAGGGCATACAGCAGCACCTAGATCTTCTGCACAGATTCTGCCAGACCTGGGCCATGACAGACCTGGGCCCTGATAGTAAATCTCAGAAAGACCAAAATAATGGTGTTCCAAAAATGGTCCAGTTGCCACAACCACAAATATAAATTCCATCTAGGCACCATTTCCCTAGAGCACACAAACTATACATACCTTGGCCTAAACATCAGCGACACAGGTAACTTCCACAAAGAGTTAAGGCAAGAAGGGTATTCTATGCCATCAAAAGGAAATCTGTCGTTCTGCCCCTGAACAGGCAGTTAACCCACTGTTCCTAAGCCGTCATTGAAAATAAGAATTAGTTCTGAACTGACTTGCCTAGTTAAATAAAGGTAAAAATAAATACCAATTAGTATCTTGCTAAAAAATACTTGAATCAGTTATAGAACCCATTGCCCTTTATGGTTGTGAGGTCTGGGGTACTCTCACCAACCAAGAATTCACATCTACAACGTAGAACACCAAATAATGCATGCAGAGCAGAATTAGGCCGATACCCGCTACTGATCAAAATCCAGAAAATAGCCGTTAAATTCTCCAACCACCTGAAAGGAAGAGATTCCCAAAGCTTCCATAACAATGTCATCACCTACAGAGCGATGAACCTGGAGAAGAGTCCCCCAATCAAGCTGGTTCTGGGGCTCTGTTCAAAAAACACAAACACACCGCACAGAGTCCCAGGACAGCAACACAATTAGACCCAACCAAATCATGAGAAAACAAAAAGATAATTACTTGACACATTGGAAAGAATTAACAAAAAAACTGAGCAAACTAGAGAGGGTACACAGTGGCAGGATACCTCACCACTGTGACTGACCCAAACTTAAGGAAAGCTTTGACTATCTAAAGACTCAATGATAATAGCATTGCTATTGAGAAAGGCCGCCTTAGGCAGATATGGCTCTCAAGAAAAGACAGGCTATGTGCTCACTGCCCACAAAATGAGGTGGAAACTGAGCTGCACTTCCTAACCTCCTGCCCAATGTATGACCGTATTAGAGACACACATTTCCCTCAGATTACACAGATCCACAACGATTTCGAAAACAAACCCAATTTGATAAACTCCCATATCTACTGGGTGAAATACCAGAGCGTGCCATCACAGTACAAGATTTGTGACCTGTTGCCACAAGAAAAGGTCAACCAGTGAAGAACAAACACCATTGTAAATACAACCCATATTTATGCTTATTTATTTTCCCTTTTGTACTTTAACCATTTGTACATCGTTACAACACTGTATATATACATTTTGACATTTGTAATGTCTATTCTTTTGAACTTCTGTGAGTGTAATGTTTACTGTTCATTTGATTGTTTATTTCACTTTGTATATTATCTACTTCACTTGCTTTGGCAATGTTAACATATGTTTCTCACGCCAATAAAGCCACTTCTATTGAATTGATTGACAGACAAAGACAGACAGAGACAGAGATAGAGAGAGATAGACAGAGACAGAGAGCGATATACAGAGACAGTGAGACTGGGGGTGGCCCACAGAGGCTCAGTGACTGGGGGAAAGTTTGGCAACACAGCAAAAATGACAGAAACATGATGCAGCCTATTCTTACCAACCAAATGATCATGTCCAGTCCACAACCAATCAGCTTTGGCATTGCACAAGTGGTGCGGCCACAGCCGCACGCCAGAAATTGGAACTGGCCCAGTCAGAACCGGCCCAGTCAGAACCGGCCCAGTCAGAACCGAAGTATGTACTACTCCCGCAACCATGGAAACTTCCTAGACAACATTTTACTGTAATAGTGAAGGTATAAACTTGGCAGTAGAAAGCCTAAACAGTATGTTTGACCTTTCAACTTCCCTGTCAAATCTACAAATGTCAAACAGACAACCTAAGACAATAACAATGACAAATGGTTTTTATGAAAAAAAAAAAAAAAAATAAGAAAGAAATTGAGAAACCTATCCAACCATAAACATAGAGACCCAGAAGACCTGAGTCTACGCCTTCACTGAATCACTAAAACAATACAGAAATACACTACGGAAAAAGAATGAACAACACGTCTGAAATCAGCTCAATGTAATTGAAGAAAATTGGAACATACTAAACAAACAACAACACAAAGAGTTATCAATCCAAAGCAGAGATGTGTGGATAAACAACTTCTCCAATCTTTTGGGCTGTTTAACAAAGAACCAACAGCAAAAACATATACATAATCAATTACAAATCTTAGTATCAGCTATTAAAGACTACCAGAACCCACTGGATTCTCCAATTACATTGAAATTATCCTACATTAAATGATGATCAAATATACAGACCAAAAATTCCAATTGGCTATACTTAATCTCTTTAACATCAACCTTAGCTCTGGCATCTTCCCCAATATTTGGAACCAAGGACTGATAATCCCAATCCACAAAAGTGAAGACAAATTTGACCCCAATAACTACCAAGGGATATACCTCAACGGCAACCTTGGGAAAATCATCTGCATTATCATCAACAGCAGACTTGTACATTTCCTCAGTGAAAACAATGTGCTGAGCAATTTAAAAAACAACCAAATGATCATATGACAGACCATGTATTCACCCTGCACACTCTAATTGACAAACAAATAAACCAAAGTGGTGTTGGGGGAAAAACATACGACATTATAAAATCCATGTACACAAACAACATGTGTGTGGTTAAAATGGTCAAAAACACACACATTTCTTTCCACAGGGCCGTGGGGTGAGACAGGGATGCAGCTTAAGCCCCACCCTCTTCAACATATATATCAACGAATTGGCGAGGGCACTAGAGCAGTCTACAGCACCCGGCCTCACCCTACTAGAATCTGAAGTCGAATGTCTACAGTCTGCTGATGGTCTGGTACTTCTGTCCCCAACTAAGGAGGGCGTACAGCAGCACCTGGATTGCTATTGAGAATGTCACTTTAGGCAGGCCTGGCTCTCAAGAGAAGACAGGCTATGTGCACACTGCCCACAAAATGAGGTGGAAACTGAGTTGCACTTCCTAAACTGAGTTGCACACTGCCAAATGTACAACGATATATGAGACACACATTTCCCTCAGATTACAAGGACCCCAAAATAATTTGAAAACAAATTAAATATTGATAAGCACCTGTATCTGTTAGGTGAAATACCACAGTGTGCAATCATTGCAGACAAATGTGTGACCTGGTGCGATAAGGGTAACCAGTGGAGAACAAACATCACAATAAATAGAACCTAGGCTGTAATTTATGTTGATTTATTTTCCCTCGCCATTTATATTTATACTTTTTGCATATACAGCACCAGCTGGTTGAGTGGGCCCTAGTGGAGTCAGCTGGTTGAGTGGGCCCTAGTGGATTCAGCTGGTTGAGTGGGCCCTAGTGGAGTCAGCTGACTGAGAGGGCCCTAGTGGAGTCAGCTGGTTGAGTGGGCCCTAGTGGAGTCAGCTGGTTGAGTGGGCCCTAGTGGAGTCAGCTGACTGAGAGGGCCCTAGTGGAGTCAGCTGGTTGAGTGGGCCCTAGTGGAGTCAGCTGGTTGAGTGGGCCCTAGTGGAGTCAGCTGGTTGAGTGGGCCCTAGTGGAGTCAGCTGGTTGAGTTGGCCCTAGTGGAGTCAGCTGACTGAGAGGGCCCTAGTGGAGTCAGCTGGTTGAGTGGGCCCTAGTGGAGTCAGCTGGTTGAGTGGGCCCTAGTGGAGCCAGCTGGTTGAGTGGGCCCTAGTGGAGTCAGCTGGTTGAGTGGGCCCTAGTGGAGTCAGCTGGTTGAGTGGGCCCTAGTGGAGCCAGCTGGTTGAGTGGGCCCTAGCGGAGCCAGCTGGTTGAGTGGGCCCTAGTGGAGTCAGCTGACTGAGAGGGCCCTAGTGGAGTCAGCTGGTTGAGTGGGCCCTAGTGGAGCCAGCTGGTTGAGTGGGCCCTAGCGGAGCCAGCTGGTTGAGTGGGCCCTAGCGGAGCCAGCTGGTTGAGTGGGCCCTAGTGGAGTCAGCTGACTGAGAGGGCCCTAGTGGAGTCAGCTGGTTGAGTGGGCCCTAGTGGAGCCAGCTTGATGAGTGGGCCCTAGTGGAGCCAGCTGGTTGAGTGTGGCCTAGCAGAGCCAGCTGGTTGAGTGGGCCCTAGCGTAGCCAGCTCTTTGAGTGGGCCCTAGTGGAGCCAGCTGGTTGAGTGGGGCCTAGTGTAGCCAGCTGACTGAGAGGGCCCTAGTGGAGTCAGCTGGTTGAGTGGGCCCTAGTGGAGCCAGCTGGTTGATTGGGCCCTAGCGGAGCCAGCTGGTTGAGTGGGCCCTAGCGGAGCCAGCTGGTTGAGTGGGCCCTAGTGGAGTCAGCTGACTGAGAGGGCCCTAGTGGAGTCAGCTGGTTGAGTGGGCCCTAGTGGAGCCAGCTTGTTGAGTGGGCCCTAGTGGAGCCAGCTGGTTGAGTGTGGCCTAGCGTAGCCAGCTCTTTGAGTGGGCCCTAGTGGAGCCAGCTGGTTGAGTGGGGCCTAGTGTAGCCAGCTGGTTGAGTGGGCCCTAGCGGAGCCAGCTGGTTGAGTGGGCCCTAGCGGAGCCAGCTGGTTGAGATGGCCCTAGCGGAGCCAGCTGGTTGAGTGGGCCCTAGAAGAGCCAGCTGGTTGAGTGGGCCCTAGCGTAGCCAGCTGGTTGAGTGGGCCCTAGCGTAGCCAGCTGGTTGAGTGGGCCCTAGTGGAGCCAGCTGGTTGAGTGGGCCCTAGTGGAGCCAGCTGGTTGAGTGGGCCCTAGTGGAGCCAGCTGGTTGAGTGGGCCCTAGTGGAGCCAGCTGGTTGAGTGGGCCCGAGTGGAGGGTGGGGGAATCCTGGCTTTGAAAAGAGGCGATTCAAAAAGAGAATGTTTGTGGTAAATGGATCAAATCATTTGAAACACTCCAGTGGCGGATCAAAGATTCATGGAGAGGGGGACCAACCCTCCGCAGTCTGATTGACGTGCATGTGTGTGAGGGGGGAAAGGATGTCATCAGGTACAGTGCATTCAGAAAGTATTCAGACCCCTTGACTTGTTCCACGTTTTGTTGCGTTACAGCCTTAATCTAAAATGGATTAAATAGTTTTCCCCCCCTCATCAATCTACACACAATACCCCATAACCTTCACCAACAGTCTGAAGTCCTGAGCTTTCTGGAGCAGGTTTTCATCAAGGATCTCTCTGTATTTTGCTCTGTTCATCTTTCCCTCGATCCTGACTACAGTCTCAGTCCCTGCCGCTGAAAAACATCCCCACAGCATGATGCTGCCACCACCATGCTTCACAGTAGGGATGGTGACAGGTTTCCTCCAGACGTGACACTTGACATTCAGGCCAAAGATTTCAATCTTGGTTTCATCAGACCAGAGAATCTTGTTTCTTACGGTGTGAGAGTCCTTTAGGTGCCGTTTGACAAACTCCAAGCGGGCCGTCATGTGCCTTTTACTGAGGAGTGGCTTCCGCCTGGCCACTATACCATAATGGCCTGATTGGTGGAGTGCTGCAGAGATGGTTGTCCACTTTTCTGAGCTAAAAGACAATGGCCAGAGCTTACCCATGATGTTACACAGTGATGTACAGCGCATTCAGAGAGTATTCAAACCCCTTTACTTTTCTTACATTTTGTTGTGTTACAGCCTGAATTTGTGTCACTGATTTGCACACAATACCACATAATGTCAGTGTCATTTTGTTTTCGAAAACATTTTAGAAATCTTTTTTTTTTTTATTGAAGCTGAAATGTCTTTAGTTAATATGTATTCAATGCCTTTGTTATGGCCTAAATAAGTTCAGGAGTAAAAATGGGCTGAACAATTCACAGAACAAGTTGCATTGGACGTGTTCAACAATAGCGGTTAACATGATTTTTGAATGACTCTCTCTAACACACACATTCAATTATCTGTAAGGTCTCTCAATCGAGCAGTGAATTTCAAGCACAGATTCAACTTCAAAGACCAGGGAGGTTTTACAATGCCTCACAAAGAAGGTCACCGATTGGTAGATGTGTAACAAAAAAAATATCCCTTTGAGAATGGTAATGTTATTAATTAGGCTTTGGATGGTGTATCAATACACTCAGTCACTACAAAGATACAGATATCCTTCCTAACCGCGGCAGGTAGCCTAGCGGTTAGAGGGGCGAGCAAGCAGACAGAGGTTTCCAGAAATCTTGCTGGCAACCGGAGGGTTGCTGGTATCAAATCCTAGATGCCATTGCCTGCCGTTGTGCCCCTTGAGCAAGGCACATAATCCCCCACAACAGCTCCCAGGGGGCACAGTATGGCAGCCCCCTCATCTCTCCAAAACCTGTATGTGTATGTATGTTTGTCTTTTGGAGGGGCTGGGTTAAAAGTGGAAGATATATTTCTGTTGGACCTTGTGTGCAATTGACCAATATAAATATCTTAATCTTATCTTCTTCACTCAGTTGCCGGAGAGCAAGGAAACCACTCAGGGATTTCACCATGAGGCCAATAGTGATTTTTAAAACAGTTACAGAGTTTAATGGTTGTGATAGGAGAAAACTGAGGATGGATCAACAACATTGTAGTTACTCCACAATATTAACCTAAATGACAGAGTGAAAAGAAGGAAGCCTGTACAGAATACACATATTCCAAAACATGTATCCTGTTTGCAACAAGATACTTAAGTAAAACTACAAAAAATGTGGCAAAGAAATGTACTTTATGTCCTGAACACAAAGCGTTATATTTGGGGCAAATCCAACACAACACATCACTGAGTACCACTCTTCATATTTTCAAGCATGGTGGTGGTTGCATCATGTTATGGGTATGCTTGTCATCAGCAAGGACTAAGGAGTTTTTTTTATGATAAAAAGTAACGGAAAACAGCTATAAGCACAGGCAAAATCCTATAAGAAAGACCTTGTTCAGTCTGCTTTCCAACAGACATTGGGAGACAAATTCACCTTTTAGCAGGGTAATAACCTGAAACACAAGGTCAAATATACGCTGGAGTTGCTTACCAATACAACATTGAATGTTCCTGAGTAGCTTAGTTACAGTTTTGACTGAAGTTAGCTTGAAACTCTGCAGCAAGACTTGAAAATGGCTGTCTAGCAATGATCAACAATCAACTTGACAGAGCTTGAAGAATTATGAAAAGAATAATGTGAAAATATTGTACAATCCAGGTGTGCAAGGCTCTTAGAGATTTACCCAGAAAGACTCACAGCTGTTATCGCTGCCAAATGTGATTCTAGCATGTATTGGCTCAGGGGTATGATACTTATGAAAATGAGATATTTCTATATTTCATTTTCAATAAATTTGCAAACCTTTTTTATAAACAAATTCTCACTGTGCCATATTTGGGCATTGTGTGTAGATGATTGAGAAATCAAAATAATTTAAATCCATTTTGAATTCAGGATGTAACACAACATAATGTGGAATAAGTCAAGGGGTATGAATACTTCCTGAATGCACTGTAGCTATTTGATCATGTCCATGTGCAAATATTAATGCAGACTGGATTCTGACACGGTTTCAATTGAACTTTCAAAACGGCAAGAGTCAGACAAACGTCAACCCTCAACATGTCAGCGTATAGGCACAGTTTAGATGAGACTCATCTCTTGACAGGTAGGCTTTTTCTGAAATATATTTGTATTATTACAGTATTACAATACAGCTAACCGATCGCTGCAGCTGTAAATAGTCCATCTGTAAATAACCCACCCAATCTACATACCTCATCCCCATTGTGTTTTTATGTACTTTTCTGCTCTTTTGCACACCAGTATTTCTACTTGCACATCATCATCTGCTCATTTATCACTCCAGTGTTAATCTGCTAAATTGTAATTACTTCGCTACTATTGGCCTATTTATTGCCTTACCTCCTCACGCCATTTGCACACACTGTATATAGACTTTCTTTTTTTTCCTATTGTGTTATTGACTGTATGTTTATTTATTCCATGTGTAACTGTGTTGTTGTTTGTGTTGCACTGCTGTGCTTTATCTTGGCCAGGTCACAGTTGTAAATGAGAACTTGTTCTCGACTGGCCTACCTGGTTAAATAAAGGTGATAAAATAAAATGCCTGTCTTAACTGAAATGGTGCTAACATAACGTTAGCTAGTCACTGAGCCGTCAGTCAGTGGCCTTTTTGTTGTTATTTTTCTGCTACACGTTGAAATCACTGCACCGTTCCCACCCACAGTTCCTGAATATGTATTAGCAACCTGAGTCAGTCTTCGAAGTGGAACCTAAACGAGAATTGCCACTCTAGGACAGGAATGACTCAAAATAGACGCGGCAACTTCCTCTGAGGTTGTTCTTTAACATAATGGCCTGGACACACAGAGCAGCCTACATCGATATGTGATGTCACGGTTTTCTAATGGTGAAGGAGAGTCGGACCAAACTGCAGCGCGTATATTGTGATCCATGTTTATTTACACAACGTAACACGAATCCAAAACACAAACTCTACAAAACAATAAACGTAGTGAAAACCGAAACAGCCTTAACTGGCGCAAACTAACACAGACTAAGGACATCAAGACACTCAGGACAATCACCCACAATACAAACAAAGAATATGGCTGCCTAAATATGGCTCGCAATCAGAGACAACGATAAACACCTGCCTCTGATTGAGAACCACTTCAGACAGCCATAGACTCTCCTAGAACACCCCACTAAGCTACAATCCCACTAAGCTACACACCACATACAAAAACCCATGTCACACCCTGGCCTGACCAAATACATAAAGAAAAACACAAAATACTTCGACCAGGGCGTGACATGTGAAGACATTCCCTGCCATGACATATAGTGATTATATCACTTCTAGAACAACTATAGGGTTGCTAGGAGACAGGTAAATGAATACTAATTTCAATCTAATTCTAGGCTCTTCATAACCAGTATTTTCTGCCATGCAGGCTTACTCAATCAACCCTTATATCCGCTAGACCTTTAGTTCTATTGCAGGAATAGGAGAGACTAGAGTATGTCATTTCTGGTCCTCGTGTCCTGTCTCTGTCCCCTCGTGATGTGATGAAGCCCTTAGAGGAGTGTGTTTAATTCCGAGTGAAAGGAAGGTCGGGGTGTGTGGCTGAATGTCTGTGACTCACAATTAGCCACAGGTGCCCCCCAGGCCTTATGATGACAAATTGATTTCCTCCCAGAACAGACTCTTCACTCATGTTCACCTACACCAGTAAGGGGACAGAGATGGAAAGAGAAAGATGTCAGGCTGCGTCCTTAATGCTACCCATTCCCTTTATAGTGCATTACTTTTGACCAAGGCCCCATTCCCTATATAGTGCACTACTTTTGACCAGAGCCCCATTCCCTATATTTGTGCACTACTTTTGACCAGAGCCCCATTCCCTATATTTGTGCACTACTTTTGACCAGGGCCCTATATGCCTTAAAGTAGTGCACTATAGGACACAGGGTGCCATTTGGGAAGAAGCCTCTGTCTCCATTGCTAACCGACAGGAGAGGAATGGAGGGGAATTGGGCTCCTCATTAGAATTAGCAGAGGGAAGTCGAATCAATATGTTATTCAGATCGCCTGCCTCACCGCTAAGAACCTCTGACAGGTCAGAGACACTCACCCCACAAAGGGAATTGGCGATCGACAGATAGATGCTGCTGCCCATCTGAGAGAAAAGGAAGAAGGGATAAGAGAAAGAAAGAAGATAGCAGGGAGGTTGAAGGGTGTTCGGTAGAATAAAGATAAAGACATCTAGAACATAGTGTTGTGTTGTGTGGAGTGGTATTATTGTAATTGACAATGAACAGACATTTTAAGGCTTGAACAGAGTACAGTAGAACCCATAGAATTTGAATGATTCTAATGATTCTATAGTAGAAGCTCCACAGGTTCCCAGAAGAGGGCCACCAGGATGCTAGGGCAGGGCTGGAGGGAGAGAGGGCAGGAATTCGGAAGTAAAGCCCATGTCTCCTGGGAGATCAACATAACAGACAGGATACGCTGCACAGCTAATATTCTCATCTAAATAAAGAACATCAAAAGCTCTAGAGAGTCCGGTGGGTGAGCGTCGTCCTGTATACCTGACATTGTGACTGTGAGCAGGTATCCCAGTTAACAGCAAACGTGCCCACAACTTTAGAGAACGTTCTCTTAAGAGTCTCATTAGGTTATTAACTTTTCATATGAATGTTCCCATGATATGCATGTAATGTTTTCCATGAGACCATTCCCTTAATGTCAAATAGAATTGACCAATAACGTGGTTGCCATGTTCTCACAACTTAAGACATGAATGTTCTAGACATGTTGCATTGGAACGTTGCAAGAACATCTATGTCCCCAAAAAAATCATTACACAACAAGTCTTCTAACTGTTGCCGAGCCAATCAAGGCCCTGATTGGTGAAACACTGATACATTCATAGCTCTTCGTCTGTTGTCAAGGGATACTCACACACAATGATTTTAAAATACAGTGTTTGCAACTTACATGCACTACATGCAGATAGCGTTCCAATTCATCCCAAAGTTGTTCGATGGGGTTGAGGTCAGGGCTCTGTGCAGGCCAGTCAAGTTCTTCCACACCGATTTAAACAAACTATTTCTATAAGGACTTTGCTTTGTGCATGGTAGCATTGTCATGCTGAAACAGGAAAGGGCCTTACACAAACTGTTGCCACAAAGTTGAAAACACAGAATTGTCAAGAATGTCATTGTATGTTGTAGCGTTCAGATTTCACTTCACTGGAACTAAGGGGACTATCCTGAACCATGATAAACAGCCCCAGACCATGCGTTGGGGCAAGTAGCGTTCTCTTGGCTTCCACCAAACCCAGATTTGTCTGTCGGACTGCCAGATGGTGAAGCAGGATTCATTATTCCGGAGAATACGTTTCCACTGCTCCAGAGTCAAATGGCGGCGAGAATTACACCACTCCAGCCGACACTTGACATTGCGCATGGTGATTTTAGGATTGTGTGCGGCTGCTTGGCCTTGGAAACTCGACGAACAGTTATTGTGATGACATTGCTTCCAGAAGCAGTTTGGAACTCAATAGTGAGGACAAATTATTTTTCTTTACTTGCTTCAGCAGTCTTGTTCTGTGAGCTTGTGTGGGCTACCACTTCGCAGCTGAGCCATTGTTTCTCCTAGACATTTCCACTACACAATAACAACACTTACAGTTGACCGGGGCAGCTCTAACAGGGCAGACATTTTACAAACTGACTTGTTGGAAAGGTGACATTCTATGTTGGTGCCATGTTGAAAGTCACTGAGCTCTTCAGTAAGGCCAATCTACTGCCAATGTTTGTCATCTTTATTTAACCAGGTAGGCCAGTTGAGAACAAGTTCTCATTTGCAACTGCACCCTGGCCAAGATCAAGCAAAGCAGTGCGACACAAACAACACAGAGTTACACATGGAATAAACAAAAGTACAGTCAATAGAAAAATCTATGTACAGTGTGTGCAAATGTAGTAAGATTAGGGAGGTAAGGCAATAAATAGGCCATAGTGGCGAAATAATTACAATTTAGCATTAACACTGGGGTGATTGATGTGCAGATGATGATGTGCAAGTAGAGATACTGGGGTGCAAAAGAGCAAAACTATATATACACATATGGGGATGAGGTAGTTGGGTGGCCTACTTACAGATGGGCTGTGTACAGGTACAGTGATTGACAATTTGTTCCAGTCATTGGCAGCAGAGAACTGGAAGGAAATTCGGCCAAAGGAGGTGTTGGCTTTGGGGATGACCAGTGAAATATACCTGCTGAAGCGCGTGCTATGGGTGGGTGTAGCCATGGTGACCAGTGAGCTGAGATAAGGCGGGGCTTTACCTAGCAAACACTTATAGATGACCTGGAGCCAGTGGGTTTGGCGACGAATATGTAGCGATGGCCAACGAGAGCATACAGGTCGCAGTGGTGGGTAGTATATGGGGCTTTGGTGACAAAACGGATGGCACTGTGATAGACTATATCCAATTTTCTGAGTAGACGTTGGAGGCTATTTTGTAAATGTCATCACCAAAGTCAAGGATCGGTAGGATAGTCAGTTTTACGAGGGTATGTTTGGCAGCATGAGTGAAGGATGCTTTGTTGTGAAATAGGAAGCCGATTCTAGATTTCATTTTGGTTTAGAGATGTATAATGTGAGTCTGGAAGGAGAGTTTACAGTCTAACCAGACACCTAGGTATTTGTAGTTGTCCACATATACTAAGTCAAAACTGTCCAGAGTAGTGATGCTAGGGGGGCGGGCAGGTGTGGGCAGCGATCGGTTGAAGAGCATGCACTTAGTTTTACTTGCATTTTAGAGTAGTTGGAGGCCACGGAAGGAGTGTTGTATGGCATTGAAGCCAAGCCATACAACAGGTTTGTTAGCACAGTGTCCAAAGAAGGGCCAGATGTATACAGAATGGGGTCGTCTGCGTACAGGTGGATCAGAGAATCACCAGCAGAAAGAGAGACTTCATTGACATATACAGAGAAAAGAGTCGGCCCGAGAATTGAATCCTGTGGCACCCCCATAGAGACTGCCAGAGGTCCGGACAACAGGCCCTCCGATTTGACACACTGAACTCTATCTGAGAAGTAGTTGGTGAACCAGTCATGGCAGTCATTTGAGAACCCAAGGCTATTTAGTCTGCTGATAAGTATGCTGTGATTGACAGAGCCGAAAGCCTTGGCCAGGTTGATGAAGATGGCTGCACAGTACTGTATTTTATCGATGGCTGGTATGATATCATTTAGGACCTTGAGGGTGGGTGAGGTGCACCCCTGACCAGCTTAGAAGCCAGATTGCATACTGGAGAAGGTACGTGGGATTCAAAATGGTTGGTGATCTGTTTGTTAACTTGGCTTTCGAAGACTTTAAAAGGGAAGGGCAGGATGGATATAGGTCTGTAACAGTTTGGGTTTAGAGTGTCACCCCCTTTGAAGAGGGGGATGACCAGGGCAGCTTTCCAATCTGTAGGGATCTCAGACGAGACGAAAGAGATGTTGAACAGTCTGGTAATAGGGGTTGCAACAATTGCGGCGGATAATTTTAGAAAGAGAGGGTCCAGATGTCTAGCCCAGCTGATTTGTAGGGATCCAGATTTTGCAGCACTTTCAGAACATCAGCTATCTGGATTTGGGTGAAGAAGAAGCGGGGGGGCTTGGGCAAGTTGCTGCGGGATGAGCAGAGCTGTTGGCTGGGGTAGGTGTAGGTGGTGGAAAGCATGGCCAGTCGTAGAAAAATGCTATTGAAATTCTCGATTATCGTAGATTTTCGGTGGTGACAGTATTTCCTAGCCTCAGTGCAGTGGGCAGCTGGGAGGAGGTGCTCTTATTCTCCATGGACTTCACGTTTTGGAATTAGTGCTACAGGATGCAAATTTCTGTTTTAAAAAGCTAGCCTTAGCTTTCCTAAATAACTGTGTATATTGGTTCCTGACTTCCCTGAAAAGTTGCATATCGCGGGGGCTATTCGATGCTAATGCTGTAGGCCACAGGATGTTTTTGTGCTGGTCAAGGGCAGTCAAGTCTGGATTGAACCAAGGGCTATATCTGTTCTTATTTGTACATTTTTTGAATGGGGCAAGCTTATTTAAGATGGTGAGGAAAGAACAGGAGAGGAAAGAACAACCAGGCATCCTCTACTGACGGGATGAGGTCAATATCCTTCCAGGATACCCGGGCCAGGTCAATTGGAAAGGCCTGCTCGCTGAAGTGTTTTAGGGAGCGTCAATCGCTCCCTAAAACAGTGATCAGTGATGAGTGGTGGTCGTTTGACCGAGGACCCATTATGGACACAGGCAATGAGGCAGTGATGACTAAGATCCTGGTTGAAGACAGCAGAGGTGTATTTAGAGGGCAAGTTGTCAGGATGATATCTATGATGGTGCCCATGTTTATGGATTTAGGGTTGTACCTGGAAGGTTCCTTGATCATTTGTGTGAGATGGAGGGCATCTAACATAGATTGAAGGACAGCCGGGGTGCTAAACATGTCCCAGTTTAGGTCACCTAACAGTACAAACTCTGAAGATAGATGGGGGGCAATCAATTCACATATGGTGTCTCGGGCACAGCTGGAGGCTAAGCGGGGTCTATAACAAGCGGCAACAGTGAGAGACTTATTTCTGGAAACTCTGCAGAACTTTGGCAGTTCTATCTTGACGTAAAAAGTTGTAGTTGGGGATGGAAATTTCATAATTTTTGGTGGCCTTCCTAACCCTAAACCAGGATTCAGACATGGCTAGGACATGAGGGTTGGCGGAGTGTGCTAAAGCAGTGAATAAAACAAATTTAGGGAGGAGGCTTCTAATGTTAACATGCATGAAACCAAGGCTTTTATGGTTACAGAAGTCATCAAATGAGAGCGACTGGGGAATAGGTGTGATGCTGGGAGCTACAAGGCCTGGGTTAAGCTCTACATCACCAGAGGAGGATAAGGGTTCGGCTAAAGGCTATAAGAACTGGTAGTGCGTTGGGAACAGAGAATAAAAGGGGCAGATTTCTGGGCATGGTAGAATAGATTCAGGGCATAATGTACAGACAAGTGTATGGTAGGATGTGAGTACAGTGGGGGTAAACCTAGGAATGAGTGACGATGAGAGAACTTGCATCTCTGGAGACTACAGCTAAGCCAGGTGAGGTCTCCCCATGTGTTGGGTGTGTTACAAAAGAGCTATCTAAGGCATGTTGAGCTGGACTAGGGGCTTTTCAGTGAAATAAAACAATAACTAACCGAAACAGCAGAAGACAAGGAATATTGACATTGGAGAGAGGCATGTGTAGCCGAGTGATCATACGGTCCAATGAGCAGCAATAGCTGAGTATGGGAGCCGTTCTGTAGTCGCTACAATGCTAGGTGAGCGGGAGGCACGTCATTCAGAAAGCTAGCGGGCCGGGAGCCTGGTGTCAGACCATCCCGCAGGTGAAGGAGCCAGATGTGGAGGTCCTGGGCTAGCAATTTCTTTAAAACAATGTTGGAGGCGGTTTTAGGTAGAGACATGAACGTTCAATTCTCTGGCAACAGCTCTGGTGGACATTCCTACAGTCAGCATGCCGATTTCACCCTTCCTCAAAACCTGAGAAATCTGTGACTGTCACGATCGTCGTAGTGAGGAGACCAAAGAGCAGCGTGGTGTGAATACATACTTTTAATGAATTACGGAAAAAAACACGAAGTACACTAAACAAACAAACAAAATAATAAGACGAACGTGACCGCTGTCAATACTGTGTGCAAACATGCAACATCAAATAGACAATAACCCACGAACCACAATACAAAACAGGCTACGTAAATATGGTTCCCAATCAGAGACAACGACAAACACCTGCCTCTGATTGAGAACCATATCAGGCCAAAACACATAGAAACAGACTAACGAGACATGCAACATAGAATGCCCACTCATATCACACCCTGACCAAACAAAACATAGAAACAAACAACGCAAATACTGGTCAGAGTGTGACAGTGACAAAACTGCACATTTTAGAGTGACCTTTTATTGTCCCCAGCACAAGGTGCACCTGTGTAATTACCATGCTGTTTAATCAGCTTCTTGATATGCCACCCCTGTCAGGTGGATGGATTATCTTGGCAAAGGAGAAATGCTCACTAACAGGAATGTAAACACATTTGTGCACAGAATTTGAGAGAAATATGCATTTTGTGCGTATGGAACATTTGTGGGATGTTTTTCTCAGCTTATAAAACATGGGACCAACACTTTACATGTTGTGTTTATATTTTTTGATCAATATATTTAACATGCCGATAGAAAAATACTTCTCAAAGTAATATACAGGTAACTTGAAAAAGTAACTGCAGTAATATTACAATATTTGAAGATAGTAACTTGTTATATTACTCATTTTCTCATAAAAGTAATATATTACTGTAAGTGATTCTGTTGTAATTTGTCTATTTTTCAACATTGAAACTTAGACGTGGAACTCTCTATTGTGTGTTGTTTTTGTAGGCCACCAGCACCAATGACAAACACTCGAACCACTGTCACAGTAAGGGATATCTCTAGGGCATGTGCTTATTGGGCCTGTATAACAATGGACACTCAAACATCAGGGGAGCATTATGGGTAACATTGTAAAAACATTCTCTCTCCCTAGAATTGTTAGCTGGGTCGCCAGCAAAACACTGTTTTTTGTAACCACACAGTCTATTTTTAGTTGAGCTTTATATTTTAACTTCTCCTCCCAAATCAGGAAATAAACAGAAAGAACAGAAAAAGCCAACTTCAAAAGCCATCAAATGCTGCTCAATATATTTGTCACTTTGAAGGTGATATAGAAAAAAATTAGTTGTTTTATCTTTGAATTAGTTTTTATCGTGGCTTTCTGACATCATCTCTGTTCTATAAATCTCCATAGATAAAACTTAATTTAAAACTTAATAAAGTGTACTGAGTGTACAAAACATTATGCTCTGTCCATGACATAGACTGACCAGGTGAGTCCAGCTGAAAGCTATGATCCCTTATTGATGTCACTTGTTAAATCCACTTCAAATCAGTGTAGATGAAGGGGAGGAGACGGGGTTAAAGAAGGATTTTTAAGCCTTGAGACAATTGAAGCATGGATTGTGTATGTGTGCCATTCAGAGGGTGAATGGACAAGACAAAAGATTGAAGTGCCTTTGAACGGGGTACGGTAGTAGTATGGTAGTAGTATGGTAGTAGTATGGTAGTAGTATGGTAGTAGTATGGTAGTAGTATGGTAGTAGTATGGTAGTAGTATGGTAGTAGTATGGTAGTAGGTACCAGGCGCCCCGGTTTGTATCAAGAACTGCAACGCTGCTGTTTTTTTTAACGCTCAACAGTTTCCTGTGTGTCTCAGAATGGTCCACCGCCCAAAGGACATCCAGCCAACTTGACAACTGTGGGAAGCATTGGAGTCAACATGGGCCAGCATCACTGTGGAACGCGACACCTTGTAGAGTCCATGCTTCGACAAATTGAGGCTGTTCTGAGGATAAAAGGGAGTATAACTCAATATTAGGGAGGTTTTCTTAATGTTTTGTACATTCACTGTAGATGTCTATATGTCTGGTCCGGCCAAGAGCATAAAGCTTCAGTAAAGCCTAGTAAATGGATCTCACACCTCTTTCGTTAAACCACAGTACGACCCCTGGGAAACACTTAACTAGAGAAGCCTGAGGACGGCCATAATGTAATAATCGCTATGAGCCACACACAGCTGGGACTGACTGGGACTGGAGCAGGCAACCTTCCAACATCCTCTCTGTTCTGATCACAGCTTCTTATTACTCACATAAGTCCAATGGGAGCAACAACTACACACACACACACACACACACACACACACACACACACACACACAGAGAGAGAGAACACATTTCCAGTCACTCACCCCCTGCCAGCCACAGTGCTGCCTTGGAAACTCTGAAGGTTGCTCTGTTTTGTTTTTCCTAGTCAGCTGTGTGGACAGAGAGGTCTGGAAATGATTAAAATAAGATCCCTGGAGGGGACATAGCACTAGAGGGGAGGGAGGGATGGGTGGATAGATGGATAGACAGAGGGAGGGAGGGAGGGGAGAGTTGGATAGATGGAGGGAGGGGACAGACAGGCAGACAAACACAGACAGACAGACAGACAAACACAGACAGACAGACAGACAGACAAACACAGACAGACAGACAGACAGACAGACAGACAGACAGACAGACAGACAGACAGACAGACAGACAGACAGACAGACAGACAGACAGACCATCCCATGGCTAAATTTAGACAGGTTTGGTATGTGGGGGTAGGTCATTTTCTTGTTGTCATATCTTTTGAACTTGACTTAAAGCAAAGCAGATGCTGCTCAGTTTTGCCTGAGTAGACAACCGAAACAAACCCATTACAGTCCAGAGACAGCTGTAGAGCAGACTGACAGAAGAAGGTGACTGAAAAGACATGAGAGAGGAGAGGAGAGAGTGAAGGAAAAGACAGGAGAGAGGAGAGGAGAGAGTGAAGGAAAAGACAGGAGAGAGGAGAGGAGAGAGTGAAGGAAAAGACAGGAGAGAGGAGAGGAGAGAGTGAAGGAAAGACAGGAGAGAGGAGAGAGTGAAGGAAAAGACAGGAGAGAGGAGAGAAGAGAGAGATGGAAAAGACAGGAGAGAGGAGAGGAGAGAGTGAAGGAAAAGACAGGAGAGAGGAGAGGAGAGAGTGAAGGAAATGACAGGCGAGAGGAGAGTAGAGAGTGAAGGAAACAACAGGAGAGAGGAGAGAGTGAAGGGAAAGACAGGAGAGAGGAGAGGAGAGAGTGAAGGAAAGACAGGAGAGAGGAGAGAGTGAAGGAAAAGTCAAGAGAGGAGAGAGTGAAGGAAAGAGGAGAGAGGAGAGAGTGAAGGAAAAGACAGGAGAGAGGAGAGGAGAGAGTGAAGGAAACGACAGGAGAGAGGAGAGTGAAGGAAAAGACAGGAGAGAGGAGAGGAGAGAGTGAAGGAAACAACAGGAGAGAGGAGAGAGTGAAGGGAAAGACAGGAGAGAGGAGAGGAGAGAGTGAAGGAAAGACAGGAGAGAGGAGAGAGTGAAGGAAAAGTCAAGAGAGGAGAGAGTGAAGGAAAGAGGAGAGAGGAGAGAGTGAAGGAAAAGACAGGAGAGAGGAGAGGAGAGAGTGAAGGAAACGACAGGAGAGAGGAGAGTGAAAGAAAAGACAGGAGAGAGGAGAGGAGAGAGTGAAGGAAGAAAAGACAGGAGAGAGGAGAGAGTGAAGGAAAGACAGGAGAGAGGAGAGAGTGAAGGAAAGACAGGAGAGAGGAGAGAGTGAAGAAAAGACAGGAGAGAGGAGAGAGTGAAGAAAAGACAGGAGAGAGGAGAGAGTGAAGGAAAGACAGGAGAGAGGAGAGAGTGAAGGAAAGACAGGAGAGAGGAGAGAGTGAAGGAAACAACAGGAGAGAGGAGAGAATGAAGGAAACGACAGGAGAGAGGAGAGAGTGAAGGAAACAACAGGAGAGAGGAGAGAGTGAAGGAAGGAAAAGACATTGTAGATATATTCAGAGGTTGAATAACAATAATGATATGCAACAGTACATTGAAACAAGTACTGTTTGTTGAAACATTTAGCATATCAACAGAAATCCTCAGCATAGCGTTGTAACCATTAGATTGGGCGGCAGGGTAGCCTAGTGGTTAGAGCGTTGGACTAGTAACCGAAAGGTTGCAAGTTCAAATCCCCCAGCTGACAAGGTACAAATCTGTCGTTAACCCACTGTTCCTAGGCCGTCATTGAAAATAAGAATTTGTTCTTAACTGACTTGCCTAGTAAAATAAAGGTAAAATAAATAAAACCATTAGATTGGGAATGCTCTCTCTCGCTCTCTGAAGGATAAACATGCATGCCATGTGCCCAGAGGCATTGTAACTGGCCCAGAGGCATTGTAACTGGCCCAGAGGCATTGTAACTGGCCCAGAAGCATCGTAACTGGCCCAGAGGCATCGTAACTGGCCCAGAAGCATCGTAACTGGCCCAGAAGCATCATAACTGGCCCAGAGGCATCGTAACTGGCCCAGAAGCATCGTAACTGGCCCAGAGGCATCGTAACTGGCCCAGAGGCATCGTAACTGGCCCAGAGGCATCGTAACTGGCCCAGAGGCATCGTAACTGGCCCAGAGGCATCGTAACTGGCCCAGAAGCATTGTAACTGGCCCAGAGGCATCGTAACTGGCCCAGAGGCATTGTAACTGGCCCAGAAGCATCATAACTGGCCCAGAAGCATCGTAACTGGCCCAGAGGCATCGTAACTGGCCCAGAGGCATCATAACTGGCCCAGAAGCATCGTAACTGGCCCAGAAGCATCGTAACTGGCCCAAAAGCATCATAACTGGCCCAGAGGCATCGTAACTGGCCCAGAGGCATCGTAACTGGCCCAGAAGCATCGTAACTGGCCCAAAAGCATCATAACTGGCCCAGAGGCATCATAACTGGCCCAGAGGCATCGTAACTGGCCCAGAGGCATCATAACTGGCCCAGAGGCATCGTAACTGGCCCAGAAGCATCGTAACTGGCCCAAAAGCATCATAACTGGCCCAGAGGCATCATAACTGGCCCAGAGGCATCGTAACTGGCCCAGAGGCATTGTAACTGCCCCAGAGGCATCGTAACTGGCCCAAAAGCATCATAACTGGCCCAGAGGCATCGTAACTGGCCCAGAGGCATCGTAACTGGCCCAGAGGCATCGTAACTGGCACATTGTAAAGACAGAGTACTCTCTACCTTGTCTTCATTACTGGAGAAGGAAGGGTGGGTAGGTTGCTGAGAGAGGTAGAGAGAGATAAAGGGAGAGGCAGAGAAAGAGAGAACAAGGTTTGGTATGGTTACATAAAACAGAAGGTTACTTAAGGCAAAAACAAAAGCAGGGCAGTTGGTAGGGGTTGATTTAAGGCAAAAACAAAAGTAGGGCAGTTGGTAGGGGTTGATTTAAGGCAAAAACAAAAGCAGGGCAGTTGGTAGGGGTTGATTTAAGGCAAAAACAAAAGTAGGGCAGTTGGTAGGGGTTGATTTAAGGCAAAAAGAAAAGCAGGGCAGTTGGTAGGGGTTGATTTAAGGCAAAAACAAAAGTAGGGCAGTTGGTAGGGGTTGATTTAAGGCAAAAACAAAAGTAGGGCAGTTGGTAGGGGTTGATTTAAGGCAAAAACAAAAGTAGGGCAGTTGGTAGGGGTTGATTTAAGGCAAAAACAAAAGCAGGGCAGTTGGTAGGGGTTGATTGGTGGATGCATAACGTGAACGTCTAGCAAACCAAAGGTTGTGAGTCTTTATCTCAACACAGACAACTCTCCTAACAGTTTAGCTAATTCGCAACTTTTCAACTGCTTAGGTACAGATGGAAATGTACTGGGGGAGGGGTGGTCCAAAAGAGGGAAGAGGTTGGATAACTCTTTTGGGGTTGTTTTAGGGAGGGTTGTGTGGGGTTTAATTGGGCACAGGGGAGAATAGAGTGTTTTTTGGGCACAGGAGAGGATAGACTCCCACAGTTGAACTTGAGGTGAGGACGTTTGTTTCAGACCTACCAGAGTTACTCCTGTAAATCTAACAAAAAAATGCTTATCTTTATACAAAATATTCAGATCGAAAATTGACGAATTACTCTCATTCTGCAAATCTATATCTGTATAGCAGAAGCAGCAGCCATCTGGCATGAAGAGATGCATTTCGGTGTCGTCGCATGCCACCTCATACCTCTATCTCTCTGGGGTTCGGCCTAAACTTCTCTTCCTTTATATAGACTACAGTGAGGGGGAAAAGTATTTGATCCCCTGCTGATTTTGTACGTTTGCCCACTGACAAAGAAATTATCCATCTATAATTTTAATGGTAGGTTTATTTGGACAGTGAGATACAGAATAACAACAAATAATTCCAGAAAAACGCATGTCAAAAATAAATTGATTTGCATTTTAATGAGGGACATTGTATTGTACTTAAACTCCCCCTCATACTCATATGGAGGTTGAGCATGTTTCTGTTTCTGTAATGTGTCTGTATCTATGTAATTGTAGATGTATTTATGTAAAAAATACATAAAGAAATAGGGACCACAATGGAAACAAGTCTCCGACTTTATCCTGCCCTAATCTTTGTGTATTTACAGTATGTCTTTTTTGAGCTGACAAATAGAATCAATCCAAACTGTGCAGCGGTCAATTGACGAATGGAAAGAGACATCTGTTACAAAACAGCAAAATGTTTAATGACATTCGGAGATTGTCAAGCCAAGCCTTCGATTCTGGGGAGGCCTACGATTCTGGGGAGGCCTTCGATTCTGGGGAGGCCTACGATACTGGGGAGGCCTACGATTCTGGGGAGGCCTACGATACTGGGGAGGCCTACGATACTGGGGAGGCCTACGATACTGGGGAGGCCTACGATACTGGGTAAGCCTTCGATTCTGGGGAGGCCTACGATACTGGGGAGGCCTACGATACTGGGGAGGCCTACGATACTGGGGAGGCCTACGATACTGGGGAGGCCTACGATACTGGGGCGGCCTACAATACTGGGTAAGCCTTCGATTCTGGGGAGGCCTACGATACTTGGGAGGCCTACAATACTGGGTAAGCCTTCGATTCTGGGGAGGCCTACGATACTGGGGAGGCCTACGATACTGGGGAGGCCTACGATACTGGGGAGGCCTACGATACTGGGTAAGCCTTCGATTCTGGGGAGGCCTACGATACTGGGGAGGCCTACGATACTGGGGAGGCCTACGATACTGGGGAGGCCTACGATACTGGGGAGGCCTACAATACTGGGTAAGCCTTCGATTCTGGGGAGGCCTACGATACTGGGGAGGCCTACAATACTGGGTAAGCCTTCGATTCTGGGGAGGCCTACGATACTGGGGAGGCCTACGATACTGGGGAGGCCTACGATACTGGGGAGGCCTACGATTCTGGGGAGGCCTACAATACTGGGGAGGCCTACGATTCTGGGGAGGCCTACAATACTGGGTAAGCCTTCGATACTGGGGAGGCCTACGATACTGGGGAGGCCTACGATACTGGGGAGGCCTACGATTCTGGGGAGGCCTACGATACTGGGGAGGCCTACGATTCTGGGGAGGCCTACAATACTGGGTAAGCCTTCGATTCTGGGGAGGCCTACGATTCTGGGGAGGCCTACAATACTGGGTAAGCCTTATATTCTGGGGAGGCCTACGATACTGGGGAGGCCTACGATACTGGGGAGGCCTACGATACTGGGGAGGCCTACGATTCTGGGGAGGCCTACAATACTGGGTAAGCCTTCGATTCTGGGGAGGCCTACGATACTGGGGAGGCCTACGATACTGGGGAGGCCTACGATACTGGGGAGGCCTACGATACTGGGGAGGCCTACGATACTGGGTAAGCCTACGATACTGGGGAGGCCTTCGATTCTGGGGAGGCCTACGATACTGGGGAGGCCTACAATACTGGGTAAGCCTTCGATTCTGGGGAGGCCTACAATATTGGGTAAGCCTTCGATTCTGGGGAGGCCTACAATACTGGGTAAGCCTTCGATTCTGGGGAGGCCTACAATACTGGGTAAGCCTTCAATTCTGGGGAGGCCTACAATACCGGGTAAGCCTACGATACTGGGGAGGCCTACGATACTGGGGAGGCCTACGATACTGGGGAGGCCTACAATACTGGGTAAGCCTTCGATTCTGGGGAGGCCTACAATACTGGGTAAGCCTACGATACTGGGGAGGCCTACAATACTGGGTAAGCCTTTGATTCTGGGGAGGCCTACAATACTGGGTAAGCCTACGATTCTGGGGAGGCCTACAATACTGGGTAAGCCTACGATTCCGGGGAGGACTACAATACTGGGTAAGCCTTCGATTCTGGGGAGGCCTACAATACTGGGTAAGACTACGATTCTGGGGAGGACTACAATACTGGGTAAGCCTACGATTCTGGGGAGGACTACAATACTGGGTAAGCCTACGATTCTGGGGAGGCCTACAATACTGGGTAAGCCTTCGATTCTGGGGAGGCCTACAATACTGGGTAAGCCTACGATACTGGGGAGGCCTACAATACTGGGTAAGCCTACGATTCTGGGGAGGCCTACAATACTGGGTAAGCCTTCGATTCTGGGGAGGCCTACAATACTGGGTAAGCCTTCGATTCTGGGGAGGCCTACAAGGGAATATATTCTGTTTGTCCAGATTGACATCGTCTTTTTATTGTGGTGTTGAAACCGCAAACCCTGATATTGAAGTGACCGGAGTTAGTATGTTTTGTTTATTGATTGTGGGGTGCATTGGCACAGAAACCTGTTGTTGGAAAATTCCTTGCATATATTTTTTATCTAAATATAAATATGCGATTAAATATGTCATGTTGTCATGCACTATTGTAAAGTGGCTGTTCCACTGGATGTCATAAGGTGAATGCACCAATTTGTAAGTCGCTCTGGATAAGAGCGTCTGCTAAATGACTTAAATGTAAATGTAATGTTGAAAAACGGATTTGTAATAATAATAATTGTCCCTTGCTGATGATTGTCTGCAGCCAGCTGATCGTAGTGTAATGAAACAGGTAGGGAGTTGTGGTCGGCGAACCCTTCTGATCTGTAGCCCTGCGTGGCATTGACTATTCCACCATTGACTATTCCAACATGGACTATTCCACCCTGGACTATTCCAACATTGACTATTCCACCATGGACTATTCCAACATTGACTATTCCACCATGGACTATTCCACCATGGACTATTCCACCATGGACTATTCCACCATGGACTATTCCACCATGGACTATTCCACCATGGACTATTCCACCATGGACTATTCCACCATTGACTATTCCACCATTGACTATTCCACCATTGACTATTCCACCATTGACTATTCCACCATGGACTATTCCACCATGGACTATTCCACCATTGACTATTCCACCATGGACTATTCCACCATTGACTATTCCACCATGGATTATTCCACCATGGACTATTCCACCATTGACTATTCCTGTGACAATACAGAGGCGGATGCAAGATGCAAGCAACGATGGTTTAATGAATACAGTTTACAACAGCAACAGGACAGACAGACTGTACTCAGACGGAATCCGACCCAGGGACTAGGGCGCATCCTCCAATGATAGCGTGCTGAGAAATCCAGGGGAGTGTGTCCGGATGGGTAGGAAGGAGCACAGCAGAATATCCACACAAGGGCGGCGAGAGAAGAGCACAGACACACGACACAACCTCAGGGAAGTAACAACGATCTGACAACAAGAAACACTGGTTACAGAACATATAAAGGGAAGATAAGTGGTTCCAGCTGGCGCAGACAATCAGGCCGAGATTGGGAACCACGCCCACACAAACACGAGAGAGAGAGAGAGAGAGAGAGAGAAAGAGAAAGAGAGGCAGTGGATTCATGAACCGTGACAATACCCCCCCCCCTAGGAACGCCTCTTGGCGTTCCCAGGCGAATTTACCTGTCGATTGAAATCATCGATAAGGGAGTGATCCAGAATGTCCCTAGCAGGTACCCAACTTCTCTCCTCCGGGCCGTAACCCTCCCAGTCCACCAGGTACTGGAATCCGCGTCCCCTCCTTCTAGAGTCCAAAATACAATTGGCAGAAAAGGTGGGTTCCCCATCAACAAGTCGTGGCGGCGGGGGAACCGGGACCGGCGGGTTAATGCGTGCCTGAAACACAGGTTTTATTTTAGACACATGAAAGGTAGGATGAATTCTCCTATACGCCGGAGGAAGCTTGAGCCGGACCGCCACCGGACTAATGATCCTGGTGACTCTGAACGGGCCGATAAATTTGGGGGCAAGTTTGTTCGAAACGGATCGGAGTGGAATGTTCTTAGTAGAAAGCCACACTCTTTGGCCAACGACGTATACCGGAGGCTTCGACCGGTGGCGATCGGCCTTAGCCTTGGTGCGCGCCCCACCCGGAGAAGAGTCTCACGGGCTCTGCTCCATGCGTGACGGCACCTCTGGATGAAAGCGTGAGCGGAAGGAACAGTGACCTCGGACTCCGTACTGGGAAAGATAGGTGGCTGGTAACCTAAACTACACTCAAACGGAGAGAGACCCGTAGCTGCCACTGGCAACGAATTGTGAGCGTACTCAACCATAGAGAGTTGTTGACTCCAGGAAGAGGGATTCTTAGAAACCAAACATCGCAACACTCTCTCCAAATCTTGGTTGGCCCTCTCCGTTTGACCGTTGCTCTGGGGATGAAACCCTGAAGACAGGCTGACACTCGCTCCCAGTAACCTACAAAACTCTTGCCAAAACTTGGACACAAATTGGGGCCCCCTGTCAGAAACTACGTCCATCGGCAGGCCATGTAAGCGAAAGACGTGATCCACGACAGCTACCGCTGTCTCCTTGGCAGATGGTAATTTAGGCAAGGGAATAAAATGAGCCGCCTTCGAGAACCGGTCCACCACGGTCAACACCACCGTCTTGCCCTGGGAGGGCGGGAGGCCGGTAACAAAATCTAGCTTGATGTGGGACCAGGGTCTCGAAGGGACCGACAGCGGTTGGAGTAACCCATCTGGGGGTCGATTAGACCAGTGGCACAAACCGAGCAAGCCAAGACAAAACTGTGAATGTCACGAGCCATCAGTGGCCACCAAAAGCGTTGCTTAACCAAAAAGCTAGTGCGGCTGACTCCTGGATGACACGCTACGTTGGAGCAATGGCCCCACCGAATAACATCGGACCGACACCCCTCCGGCACAAACAACCGATTAGGCGGGCAACCGGGCGGAGGCGTTACCCCTTCTAAGGCCGTTTTGACCCTCGATTCAACCTCCCATGTGAGTGTGGATACCACTAGGGTCCCAGGTAGGATGTACTCGGGAGTGGATGGGCGTTCGGAATGGTCAAAAATGCGAGAAAGGGAATCGGGTTTGACATTCTTGGAACCCGGGCGATACGAGAGAGAGAAGTCAAAACGTCCGAAAAGAGTGCCCACCGCGCCTGTCTGGAGTTGAGTCGCTTAGCGGTTCTGATATATTCCAAATTTTTGTGATCGGTCCAAACTATAAAAGGTACCCCCGAACCCTCTAACCAATGGCGCCACTCCTCCAGTGCTAACTTCACTGCCAACAACTCTCTGTTGCCAATGTCGTAGTTGCGTTCCGCAGGTGATAACCGATGGGAAAGGAATGCACAAGGGTGCATCTTGTCGTCAGAAGAGGAACGTTGGGAAAGTACCGCACCTACCCCCACCTCTGAAGCGTCCACCTCTACTATGAACTGACGCGAGGGATCGGGAGCTATGAGGATGGGAGCCGAAACAAAGCGGCTCTTGAGTTTGGCGAATGCAGCCTCGGCTGTATCGGACCACCTGAACGGCACTCTGGGGGAGGTTAAGGCGGTAAGAGGAGCGACTATCTGACTAAAGTTGCGAACGAAACGCCGGTAGAAATTGGCGAATCCCAGAAACCTCTGTAGGGCCTTACGGGAATCTGGGCTTGGCCAATCCACCACAGCCTTCACCTTGTCAGGATCCATGCGAATACCTTCAGTCGAGACGATGTAACCTAGGAATGGAACGGATTGTGCATGAAAAATGCATTTCTCCGTCTTGACAAAAAGTCCATTCTCCAACAACCTCTGAAGCACTCGTCTGACGTGCTGAACGTGTTCCTGGAGAGAAGAAGAAAAAATCAGTATGTCATCCAGGTAAACATATATGAACTGATCAATCATATCTCTCAGCACGTCATTGACGAGTGCCTGGAAAACCGCTGGGGAGTTGGATAGCCCAAAAGGCATGACCAAATATTCAAGTGCCCTCTGGGGGTGTTAAACGCGGTCTTCCATTCGTCCCCCCTTATGCGAACCAAATGATATGCATTACGTAAATCCAACTTAGTGAACACGGATGCTCCCTGTAACCTTTCAAAGGCTGAGGACATCAACGGTAAGGGATAGGTATTCTTCACTGTGATGTTATTCAACCCACGGTAATCAACGCAAGGACGCAGAGATCCGTCCTTCTTTCCCACAAAGAAGAACCCCGCCCCGCTGGAGAAGAGGAAGGACGAATGAATCCAGATGCCAGAGAATCAGAGATGTATCTCTCCATAGCCTCCCTCTCAGGAACAGAGAGTGAATATAACTTGCCTTTAGGCGGAGACTCACCTGGCAATAATTCTATTGCACAGTCATAGGGACGATGCGGAGGAAGAGAAGCAGCACGGGACTTACTGAACACCTCCTTCAGGTCGAGGTATTCAACGGGCACGTTAGACAAATCCACTGCCTCCTCTAGAAACACAGAATCAGACACAGACGAACAGGCAGACACTAAACAGGACTCAAGACACTTGTTACTCCACATGGATATAGAATTATGACCCCAGTCAACTCTGGGGTTGTGTTGGGTGAGCCAAGGGTGGCCGAGAACTAATGGTGCAAGGGGTGAGTCCATGAGTAGAAATGATAGTGTCTCAGTGTGATTGCCAGAAGTGATGAGTGTGATAGGTTCAGTGGTGTGAGAAATGTTGGGGAGTTCTTGACCATTGAGAGCGTTGACGGATATCTTGTGCGTGAGTGAGGTGATAGGAATCTGGAGTTTGTGAGCGAGCTTGAAGTCCATGAAATTACCCTCTGCTCCTGAGTCCAGTAAGGCTTGGGTGTCGTGCGTGTGGGTGGCCCATCTTAGTCTTACCGGGAGGAGAGTAGATGATGAGGTCTTCTCTGTGGTGACACCACCCGATAGTAGCCTCATGTTTACTACCGGGCCTGATCTTTTACCGGGCAGGAGTGGATAAAGTGGCCCGCTCTACCACAGTAGAGACAGAGTCCTTGGGATCTCCGCCTCTCCCTCTCTTCCCGGGAGAGGCGAGCTCTCCCCAGCTGCATGGGTTCGTGAGCGAAGGCTGAACTGGCCGTGTTCCCGCCGCTGGCATGCCCGCCCTCCGTGTCGTTATACGGTCTGTTAGGGCATGCTCGGCGGCCAATACGACTCAGACGAGCGTCGACCCTCAAGGCTAGTTCCACTAGTCCATTTAAACTCCTGGGAAGGTCCAGAACATAAATCTCCTTCTGGATCCGGTCCTCCAGCCCATGCAGGAACATGTCCCACTGCGCCTCCTCGTTCCACTGACACTCTGCGGCCAGAGTGCGGAATTGGATGGAGTATTCCGATACTGAACGGTCTCCTTGGCGAAGGTCAGCGAGTAGTCTGGCCGCCTCCCTACCCGCCACGGCCCGATCGAAGACCCTTCTCATCTCCTCGGAGAGTGTCTGGAAAGAGGTGCAGCATGGGTCCTGGTTCGCCCACACCGCCGTTCCCCAAAGAGCCGCTTTGCCTGATAGCAGTGTGAGTATGAATGCTACCTTAGACTGTTCACGGTTGAAGGTCCGTGGCTGCAACGAGAAATGCATGGAACATCTCGTAAGAAAGGCTCTGCAATAGTCAGGATCACCTGAATAACCCTCTGGTGTCGGTAGCCGTGGCTCTAGCTGGGAATCCGGCTCTGGCGGGGCGGGTTGAACTGCCGGTGTAGGTGGCGCAGCGGAACCCCTCAGATGTTGTAATTGTTGGATCAGCTGGGATACCTGCGTCGCAAGGGCTTGTACTGCCCGATCTGTGCTGGAGATGTTCTCCTCTTGTTGATCCATTCTCGTGATACTGCGGGAAATGAATTCGGTCAGACTCGTTGAACTCGCTGCATCCATGGTATGGTCAGATCGTTCTGTGACAATACAGAGGCGGATGCAAGATGCAAGCAACGATAGTTTAATGAATACAGTTTACAACAGCAACAGGACAGACAGACTGTACTCAGACGGAATCCGACCCAGGGACTAGGGCGCCTCCTCCAATGATAGCGTGCTGAGAAATCCAGGGGAGTGTGTCCGGATGGGTAGGAAGGAGCACAGCAGAATATCCACACAAGGGCGGCGAGAGAAGAGCACAGACACACGACACAACCTCAGGGAAGTAACAACGATCTGACAACAAGAAACACTGGTTACAGAACATATAAAGGGAAGATAAGTGGTTCCAGCTGGCGCAGACAATCAGGCCGAGATTGGGAACCACGCCCACACAAACACGAGAGAGAGAGAGAGAGAGAGAGAAAGAGAAAGAGAAAGAGAGGCAGTGGATTCATGAACCGTGACAATTCCACCATTGACTATTCCACCATGGACTATTCCACCATGGACTATTCCACCATTGACTATTCCACCATCGACTATTCCACCATTGACTATTCCACCATGGACTATTCCACCATTGACTATTCCACAAAATTCATGCAGAATTGGGAAAATCAATATCCACGTTTATAAACACAGGGTCGCTACAGTTATTGTTATTTGTGGAGGGGGGGGGGGTTGAAATTATTTTACAGAACAAGGGGAGGGTCATGTGAAAATATTTTTAACTTTGGGAAGGAGGGCACATTTTTTTTATGACACCCCCCAGTAAATGTTGATCTGACCCTTACTACTTTTTTAGCTAGTTTGCAACTACTTGGCATGTTAGCTAAACCTTCCCATAACCCTAACCTTAATCCTTTTAGCTAACCCTGCCCCTAACACTAACCCTAACCTTAACCCTTTAACATAACTGCTAAACTTAACCTTAACCTTAACACTAACCTCTAACCCCTAGCCTAGCTAACATTAGCCAGCTAGCTAACGTTAGCCCCCAGATAGAATTTGCAACATATCATACATTTTGCAAATTCATAACATATTGTACATTTTGAGAATTCGTAACATATCATAGGAATTGTAATTCATAACATATCATATAAATTGTAATTCATAACATTTCATAGTAATTGTAATTCGTAACATATCATATAAAATGGGTGATGAACATCCACAAATGAATAGTGTACCATACGAAACGTAGCATATCATATTAAATGGAGTGTCGCGGATTTACGTACAGAATAATACGAACAGGCAGACAGGCAGGCAAACCAGGCTGTTAGGAGAGCCTGGAAATGTTTAACATCAAGACGGTAGGCAGGCAGTCCCCGAAACAGCCAGCAGCACAGGGAATAGAGCAGGGGATGTGTAACGTAGCCCCTTCCTGCCACAGAGAGGGAAACTAACTAAACACTAAGTATTTCCGCCTCAGAGTGCAGAGAGATGGGCTACTCTAGGTGTGACATGGGCTGGCTACCAAATGGCACCCTATCCCTATATATAGCGCACTACTTTTGACCAGCGCCGTATAGTGTGCTATAAAGGGAATAGGAGGCCATTTGTGACGCAACCATGCTGAGGAAAGAAAAACAATGGTATAATGTCTTTAATGTGGTCCAGGCATGGGCTGGTGGCTGCTCTGAGACCTTGAACACACAGCCTGTAATGTGGAACATAGCATGGCTCCCATACCGTCCCAGGTCAGGATTCCCCCAAAAAATGTGTGGTTGTCATCAAAAAATGCTTACCTTTAGGAAACAAAGAGGTAAGATTATTTCAACACGAAGCACATTTAAAATGACCGTAAAACCTACAGTATATAACCTTTACGAAACGAATGTACTTCTTTATATTTCTGATCAGATGAAGATAGCCAGAGAGGCTCTGATGTGAAGTGCCATTACTATTGAGTGGAGTCTTAAATAAAAATGAAGGTATTATCCAGTGTCATTATTTGATGATGGGATTGTTTTAACCTGATGCTGCCGGCGTAGAAAGAAGCCTGAGCAAAGTCCCCACTTCCGTTCTTCAGGGGGAAGTTAGGTTGAAAATACTGTATCCCTGAAAAAATATCATCTGCTTACTGTCAACGCCACTAAGGGTGGGATTGTATTAAAGGAAAGGGGAGACAGGCTATATCTTATTTTTCCATCTCGGTTTATATTCTACAGCAATCATTCCAGAAATGACAGATGCCATGAAGATAGTCAGCATGAACAGGTGCTAGATAGATCAGCAGGTGAAGTCAACACAACACTTCAAAACATTCTTGTCTCCTCTCAAATTTGATGTGTAAAACAGCTAGCGAGCTGCACAGAGTTTCTATCTCAAGTTTTCTCAGTCGCTAAGTTTGCCCCTGACTGATCATACCATAAAACGACACTTCTTAACCTTGACCCTAACTGACAAAGCTACACTTCTTAACCCTACCCCATAAAACTACACTTCTTAACCCTAACTGATAAAACTACACTTCATCTGTGTGTCCCAAATGGCAACCCTATTCCCTATGTAGTGCACCACTTTTAACCAGGGCTCATAGGACTCTGGCCTAAAGCAGTGTACTATATGCAGGTTAGTGTTTTTCGTCATGAATCTTGTTCTGGAGGCAGCTCTGCAGAGTGGTCACTATCTGGCACAGCCACAAAGTCATAAAAGCAGATTTGAAACCTAACCTTAACCCTAACTCTAACATTAACCACACTGCTAACCCTAATGCCTAACCTTAAAGACCAAAAAGCACATTTTTGTTCTCATAATTTCTTTTTTTTACAATATAGCTGATTTTGACATTGCAGCTGGCCTATCTAAGGGGAACTCGCTCAGTTCTTCTTCCAGGACAAGACTCACGACAATAAAGGTCAACCTGCGTACTATATGGAGAATAGGCTGACATTTTGTACGCACTTACAGACACAGTGCTTGTAAGTAATTTAGCAGACACTCTTATCCAGAGCAACTTACAGGACCAATTCGGGTTAAGTGCCTTGCACAAGGGCACGTCGACAGATTTTTATTACACAGATGGCTCGGTGTTTCACACCAGCAAGCTTTAGCCCAACCATTTTAACCACAAGACTACCTGTCTCAGTCATGCTGTTTCATCTAATACCCTTTGCTTCAATGGAGAATATGTGGGATGTGGTAGTGTGGTGTTGTGGCTGTTCTGAGGGAAGATGAGAAGCCAACCAGGGACTGTCTGCTGTAGAGGATGAATCAGACTATCAGATAGAGAGAGCCCTGCTGTAGTCTCCGAATGAAGACGGCAAATTAACATGAGGAGTCTGTCTGAGGAGAAGAGAGCAGAGTGTCATCATTAGTTCTCTCTCCCGCCTTGCGGTTATACTGTAGGAGGAGGAGACTTTGCTTGCGTACCAAATAGCACACTACGCTCTTAGAAAACATTTGCTATCTAGAACCTTAAAGGTCACCGTTGACAACACATTCCATTGACACTCCTCCAGAATTAGTCTGGGTGCCAAATGACGCAGACATAGGGCTCTGGTCAAAAGTAGTGCACTATATACACTCTTAGGAAAAAAATAGTGTTTTTTTTGGGCTGTCACCATAGGAGAACCATTTTTTGGTTCCAGGTATAACTGTTTTTGGTTCCGTGTAGAACCTTTTCAAGAGAGGGTTACTGCATACATGGAATCCAAAAGAGTTCTACCTGGAACCCAAAAGTGTTCTACCTGGAACCTAAAAGGGTTCTCCTATGATGACAGCCAAAGAACCCTTTTGGAGCCCTTTTTTCTAAGCATGTATATAGTCCACTACTTTTGACCAGAGCCCTACATGTATGTCTACATGTAGTTCAACTGAACTCTCCTGAATTTGTCTGAGTGCAAAATGATGGGAGGCGGTCGAATATATGATGGGAGGCGGTTGTGAACGGGGCAAATATAATGTGGCTTAACGCAAAGGAAGAAGTCCCAAAGCACGTGACATTAGATGGGGTTGGATGATACGCCTATTAGAGTGAGCCAACCATTGTTACAAATAAATATGAGTCATTATGTTCCTGTGTACCTCCGTAGAATCTGTCAGAATACTTAGAATGGTGTCATGCACAAATAGCATATGCATCTTCTCTCTTTGCATGCTTCCCAAGTGCAGAAGTGTATCTCATTTTTAAACTTTTTTTTTTTCACGTCTCCCCTCCTTGTCTCCATTTCTAAGGCTCCTCCCCACAAAAATCTAAAGCTCCTCCCCTCTGATTTTCTTCTCCAATGCGTTTTGAGGAGGCAAGGAGAGAGGACGCAAGGAATCATGAATATGCAGTTGAGATTGTCCCCAGATGTGACGTTCCAGGGACCACAATCTGTCCACCAGAGTGCAGTGTTGAGACTGGTGCTGCCCATCCAGACACAACAATGTGCTGTCCAGCCATAACATCACTGTAAAGGGAGGTGAATAAGGGAGTCTGACAACTTAGTGCCAGTGTAACAATGTCAGTTTATGTAGACATTAGCCATTAGCCATTATCCATTAGCCATTAGCCTAGCATCCATAGTACATTGTGCATAGAACATGTCCCACACACTTATAGTTTACTATAGTTCCGGTGTCACTCCTCTACAACCATCAAGATAGAAAACAGCTAACGCCGCTTTATCCTTGTCTTCTCTCTCATAACATCGAGGTCAGTGGTGGGGGCAAAGGTCATGTAAGTATCACTGATTGGACACAGACCATTGATTCATCCCAAATGGCACCTTATTCCCTATATAGTGCACTACATTTGACCCTCATCAAAAGTAGTCCACTATATAGTAAACAGGGTTTAATTTGGGAGGCAGCCCATACTCCTCTCTCTCTGTGACTTCATTTTGACTTTCTATCTATCTTACCTCCTACTCCGGTTGGATCTCATTCATCATTTTGATAGCAGACATCGTCATTTACTATTGGCCAGTCCATCTCAGAAGATTCCAGAAGAGTGGACGACATGCTCTACCTCCGTGCTGTGGCCCCCACCAACCGGCCATCGGGCTCATAGGGATGAAGAGGCTTTCCGCTCTGTGCCGAACACCGCACCGTGTTTTCACTGACTGAAACATGAATAACTGCTCTATGCTGCTTTTGCACGATGTACGTCTATATATATATATATATATCATGGCAGCATCCCTCCCTCTACATATAGATACAGTATATCCACACTGTAAATTGTATATCCACACTGTAAATTGTATATCCACACTGTAAATTGTATATCCACACTGTAAATTGTATATCCACACTGTAAATTGTATATCCACACTGTAAATTGTAAATCCACACTGTAAATTGTATATCCACACTGTAAATTGTATATCCACACTGTAAATTGTATATCCACACTGTAAATTGTATATCCACACTGTAAATTCTATATCCCCACTGTAAATTGTAAATCCATACTGTAAATGTTATATTCACACTGCAAATTGTATATCCACACTGTAAATTCTATATCCCCACTGTAAATTGTAAATCCATACTGTAAATGTTATATTCACACTGCAAATTGTATATCCACACTGTAAATTGTATATCCACACTGTAAATTGTATATCCACACTGTACATTCTATATCCCCACTGTAAATTGTAAATCCATACTGTAAATGTTATATTCACACTGCAAATTGTGTATCCACACTGTAAATTGTATATCCACACTGTAAATTCTATATCCCCACTGTAAATTGTAAATCCATACTGTAAATGTTATATTCACACTGCAAATTGTATATCCACACTGTAAATTGCATTTTGACACCTGGTGTTGTAGGTGTCCTGTAGGGCAGGCAGTGTGCACTCTACGGTGCGTTCGGCTGCACGTATCACCCTCTGAAGAGCCCTACGGTCCGCTGTGGTGGAGTAGCCGTGATGCAGCCCGACAGTATGCTCTCGATGGTGCTCTGGTACAACACTGTGATGGCCCTCGGGTACAGGTTGAATTTCTTCAGCATCCTGAGGTTGAAGATTCGTTGTCGTGCCTTCTTCACCAGGGTGTCCGTGTGGTTAGACCATTTCACCTTCTCAGAGATGTGTACGCACAGGAATGTGACGTTATTTACCGTGTCCACAGCGGCCCCGTTGATGAGGATGTCCAACCTGGTTCCTCCTGAAGTCCACAATCAGCTCCTTTGTTTGAGGGCCCTTGAGTTTTACGTTTCCTGTATATGATTGTATGATTTGTATTGTATACTCTGTGTTGACGTCTTTGTGTAAATTCCTCTGTCTGTACATTTGTGTATTGCTGGCCACACCAATTCACTAAGTCAAATTGCACAGGGATCATTCCAGATCCAAGGCTAAATTCAACGTTTGTGCAGGTCCACAGGACGTCGGGAGACTCTGTCAAAACCGGCCACTAGGGACAAATTAACCACATAAAACAGTGCCCCACACTGGGTTTGAACCTACAGTCTACAGAGCCAGGGTTTGAACCTACAGTCTACAGAGCCAGGGTTTGAACCTACAGTCTACAGAGCCAGGGTTTGAACCTACAGTCTACAGAGCCAGGGTTTGAACCTACAGTCCCACATAGCCTGGTTCCTCTCTAGGTTTCTTCCTAGGTTTTGGCCTTTCTAGGGAGTTTTTTCTAGCCACCGTGCTTCTACACCTGCATTGCTTGCTGTTTGGGGTTTTAGGCTGGGTTTCTGTACAGCACTTTGAGATATCAGCTGATGTACGAAGGGCTATATAAATACATTTGATTTGATTTGATTTGATTCTACAGAGCCAGAATTTGAACCTACAGTCTACAGAGCCAGGGTTTGAACCTACAGTCTACAGAGCCAGGGTTTGAACCTACAGTCTACAGAGCCAGGGTTTGAACCTACAGTCTACAGAGCCAGAATTTGAACCTACAGTCTACAGAGCCAGGGTTTGAACCTACAGTCTACAGAGCCAGGGTTTGAACCTACAGTCTACAGAGCCAGGGTTTGAACCTACAGTCTACAGAGCCAGGGTTTGAACCTACAGTCTACAGAGCCAGGGTTTGAACCCACAGTCTACAGAGCCAGGGTTTGAACCTACAGTCTACAGAGCCAGGGTTTGAACCTACAGTCTACAGAGCCAGGGTTTGAACCTACAGTCTACAGAGCCAGGGTTTGAACCTACAGTCTACAGAGCCAGAATTTGAACCTACAGTCTACAGAGCCAGGGTTTGAACCTACAGTCTACAGAGCCAGGGTTTGAACCTACAGTCTACAGAGCCAGGGTTTGAACCTACAGTCTACAGAGCCAGGGTTTGAACCTACAGTCTACAGAGCCAGGGTTTGAACCTACAGTCTACAGAGCCAGGGTTTGAACCTACAGTCTACAGAGCCAGGGTTTGAACCTACAGTCTACAGAGCCAGGGTTTGAACCTACAGTCTACAGAGCCAGGGTTTGAACCTACAGTCTACAGAGCCAGGGTTTGCAGCTTAAACCACTATTAGTCCTCAATGATTTAGCAAGCCTAGTGGGAATTAATGCCCACCTGCAACCAAAAAAGGTTTAGCTCTAAACCCACACGTTCATCCTTATAACCTCTTCATGTGTATAAGGTGTGTAAGGTTTGTCATGGTGTATAAGGTTTGTCATGGTGTATACGGTGTATAAGGTTTGTCATGGTGTATAAGGTGTGTAAGGTTTGTCATGGTGTATACGGTGTGTAAGGTTTGTCATGGTGTATAAGGTGTGTAAGGTTTGTCATGGTGTATACGGTGTGTAAGGTTTGTCATGGTGTATAAGATGTGTACGGTTTGTCATGGTGTATAAGGTGTGTAAGGTTTGTCATGGTGTATAAGGTGTGTAAGGTTTGTCATGGTGTATACGGTGTGTAAGGTTTGTCATGGTGTATAAGGTGTGTAAGGTTTGTCATGGTGTATAAGATGTGTACGGTTTGTCATGGTGTATAAGGTGTGTACGGTTTGTCATGGTGTATAAGGTGTGTAAGGTTTGTTATGGTGTATAAGGTGTGTAAGGTTTGTCATGGTGTATAAGGTGTATAAGGTTTGTTATGGTGTATAAGGTTTGTCATGGTGTATAAGGTGTATAAGGTTTGTTATGGTGTATAAGGTTTGTTATGGTGTATAAGGTTTGTCATGGTGTATAAGCTTTGGCAAGGTGTATTAGGCGTGTCATGGTGTATTATGTGTGTCATGGTGTATTAAGTGTGTCATGGTGTATTAAGTGTGTCATGGTGTTTACGGTGTCATAGTGTATTAGGCGTGTCATGGTGTTTAAGGTGTTGTGGTGTATTAGGTGTGTCATGGTGTATTAAGTGTGTCATGGTGTATAAGGTGTGTTAGGTGTGTACGGTGTGTAAGGTTTGTCACGGTGTGTAAGGTTTGTCATGGTGTATAATGTGTGTAAGGTTTGTCATGGTGTATAAGGTTTGTCATGGTGTATAAGGTTTGTCATGGTGTATTATGTGTGTCATGGTGTATTATGTGTGTCATGGTGTATAAGGTTTGTCATGGTGTATTAGGCGTGTCATGTTGTATTATGTGTGTCATGGTGTATTAAGTGTGTCATGGTGTATTAAGTGTGTCATGGTGTTTACGGTGTCATGGTGTATTAGGCGTGTCATGGTGTTTAAGGTGTCGTGGTGTATTAGGTGTGTCATGGTGTATTAGGTGTGTCATGATGTATTAGGTGTGTCATGATGTATTAGGTGTGTCATGGTGTATTAAGTGTGTCATGGTGTATTAAGTGTGTCATGGTGTATAAGGTGTGTTCGGTGTGTAAGGTTTGTTATGGTGTATAAGGTGTGTAAGGTTTGTCATGGTGTATAAGGTGTGTAAGGTTTGTCATGGTGTATAAGGTTTGTCATGGTGTATAATGTGTGTCATGGTGTATTATGTGTGTCATGGTGTATAAGGTTTGTCATGGTGTATTGTGTGTCATGGTGTATAAGGTTTGTCATGGTGTATTATGTGTGTCATGGTGTATTATGTGTGTCATGGTGTATAAGGTTTGTCATGGTGTATTATGTGTGTCATGGTGTATTGTGTGTCATGGTGTATAAGGTTTGTCATGGTGTATTATGTGTGTCATGGTGTATAAGGTTTGTCATGGTGTATTATGTGTGTCATGGTGTATTATGTGTGTCATGGTGTATTATGTGTGTCATGGTGTATTAGGTGTGTCATGGTGTATAAGATGTATTATGTGTGTCATGGTGTATTATGTGTGTCATGGTGTATAAGGTTTGTCATGGTGTATTATGTGTGTCATGGTGTATTATGTGTGTCATGGTGTATTATGTGTGTCATGGTGTATTAGGTTTGTCATGGTGTATTATGTGTGTCATGGTGTATAAGGTTTGTCATGGTGTATTATGTGTGTCATGGTGTATTATGTGTGTCATGGTGTATAAGGTTTGTCATGGTGTATTAGGTGTGTCATGGTGTATTATGTGTGTCATGGTGTATTAGGTGTGTCATGGTGTATAAGGTTTGTCATGGTGTATTATGTGTGTCATGGTGTATTATGTGTGTCATGGTGTATTATGTGTGTCATGGTGTATTAGGTGTGTCATGGTGTATAAGGTTTGTCATGGTGTATTATGTGTGTCATGGTGTATTATGTGTGTCATGGTGTATTATGTGTGTCATGGTGTATAAGGTTTGTCATGGTGTATAAGGTTTGTCATGGTGTATTATGTGTGTCATGGTGTATTGTGTGTCATGGTGTATAAGGTTTGTCATGGTGTATTAGGTGTGTCATGGTGTATTATGTGTGTCATGGTGTATTAGGTGTGTCATGGTGTATAAGGTTTGTCATGGTGTATTATGTGTGTCATGGTGTATTATGTGTGTCATGGTGTATTATGTGTGTCATGGTGTATTAGGTGTGTCATGGTGTATAAGATGTATTATGTGTGTCATGGTGTATTATGTGTGTCATGGTGTATTAGGTTTGTCATGGTGTATTATGTGTGTCATGGTGTATAAGATGTATTATGTGTGTCATGGTGTATTATGTGTGTCATGGTGTATAAGGTTTGTCATGGTGTATTATGTGTGTCATGGTGTATTATGTGTGTCATGGTGTATAAGGTTTGTCATGGTGTATAGGGTTTGTCATGGTGTATAAGGTTTGTCATGGTGTATTAGGTTTGTCATGGTGTATAAGGTTTGTCATGGTGTATAAGGTTTGTCATGGTGTATTATGTGTGTCATGGTGTATAAGGTTTGTCATGGTGTATAAGGTTTGTCATGGTGTATTAGGTTTGTCATGGTGTATAAGGTTTGTCATGGTGTATAAGGTTTGTCATGGTGTATTAGGTGTGTCATGGTGTATTAGGTGTGTCATGGTGTATTATGTGTGTCATGGTGTATTATGTGTGTCATGGTGTATAAGGTTTGTCATGGTGTATAAGGTTTGTCATGGTGTATTATGTGTGTCATGGTGTATTATGTGTGTCATGGTGTATTAGGTGTATTATGTGTGTCATGGTGTATTATGTGTGTCATGGTGTATTATGTGTGTCATGGTGTATAAGGTTTGTCATGGTGTATAAGGTTTGTCATGGTGTATAAGGTTTGTCATGGTGTATAAGGTTTGTCATGGTGTATTAGGTGTGTCATGGTGTATTATGTGTGTCATGGTGTATTATGTGTGTCATGGTGTATTAGGTGTATTATGTGTGTCATGGTGTATTATGTGTGTCATGGTGTATAAGGTTTGTCATGGTGTATTAGGTGTGTCATGGTGTATTATGTGTGTCATGGTGTATTATGTGTGTCATGGTGTATTATGTGTGTCATGGTGTATAAGGTTTGTCATGGTGTATTAGGTGTGTCATGGTGTATTATGTGTGTCATGGTGTATTATGTGTGTCATGGTGTATTAGGTGTATTATGTGTGTCATGGTGTATAAGGTTTGTCATGGTGTATTAGGTGTGTCATGGTGTATTAGGTGTGTCATGGTGTTTATGTCACGTTCTTTCAAAATCGAACCCAGAAGCAGACCAGGACAAGGAGAGTAGGAAGAAGGTGAGTATTTATTTACAAGTGAATGTGAATGGGTAGATATATCCAGGTGGCGTAGCGGGCAGCGGTGGTGAGTTGATGGGAGTAAATAGGTGGATCCAATGGGGTAGCGGAATCCTCCGACGACCAGGCGGGAATGGGGTAAATGATCCGGGTGAGTAACTGAAGACAGAACAAACGGAGGTAAGTTTAAGGCAAGCAATACGTAAAAAACAACAAAACTAATTCTATCCAACTTGAGGCTGATACTATGGCACAACATACTGTTCATGGCTAACGATCCGGCAGGGAATGGATGTCAGGTCCGGGCTTATGAAGAGGAGAGATGATGATCAGGACCAGGTGAGCAGATAGCTGATGGGATACAGGTGCGGGTAATCAGAACTCCCAACTGGCTACATTGCCCTGCAACCAGACAGGGTGCGTTCCAGGACGCCGGAAAAAACACTCCAGGACAGAACACAGGCAAAAAACAGACTCATGAAACGGGATTCGTGACAGTTTAAGGTGTCATGGTGTATAAGGTGTATTAGGTGTGTTAAGTGTATAAGGTTTGGCATGGTGTATTAGGTGTATTAGGTGTGTTAAGTGTATAAGGTTTGGCATGGTGTATTAGGTGTGTCATGGTGTTTAAGGTGTGTAAGGTGTATAAGGTTTGGCATGGTGTATTAGGTGTATTAGGTGTGTTAAGTGTATAAGGTTTGGCATGGTGTATTAGGTGTGTCATGGTGTTTAAGGTGTGTAAGGTGTATAAGGTTTGGCATGGTGTTTCATGATGTTGCCAGCAGCATACCACCCTGCATCCCAATTCTAGCTTGCCTCTGAAACTAAGCAGGGTTGGGCCCTGGATGGGAGACCAGATGCTGCTGGAAGTGGTGTAGGAGGGCCAGTAGGAAGCCTTCCTCTTGTCTAAAAAAATATCCCAATGCCCCAGGGCAGTGACTGGGGACAATGCCCTGTTTAGGGTGCCGTCTTTTGGATGGGACGTTAAACGGGTGTCCTGATTCTCTGTGGTCACTTATCGTAAGAGTAGGGGTGTTAACCCCGGTGTCCTGGCTAAATTCCCAATCTGGCCCTCATACCATCATGGCCCCCTAATCAACCCCAGCTTCCAGTTGGCTCATTCATCCCCCCTCCTCTCCCCTGTAACTATTCCCCAGGACGTTGCTGTAAATGAGAATATGTTCTCAGTCAACTTACCTGGTAAAATAAGGGTTAAAAAAACAGTGTCACGGTGTATAAAGAGTATGCTTTTTCAGATAAGGAACGCGGTACGTGACATGACCTCAATTTCTGACGGAGGATATATAGTTTGAAAATGCACAGTGAATTTGTCCCAAATGGCCCCCTGTTCGCTATGTAGTGCACTACTTTAGACCAGGGCTATATAGGGTATAGGGTGCAGTTTGGGTGGCAGGTAGTGTCATCTCTATGGAAATGACCTTTTTCTCCATACTTTTGATATCTTTTGTATACTTTTTGTGTATCTTTTGTGTTGTTTGTATACTGCTGCATATCAAATCAAATCAAATGTATTTATATAGCCCTTCGTACATCAGCTGATATCTCAAAGTGCTGTACAGAAACCCAGCCTAAAACCCCAAACAGCAAGCAATGCAGGTGTAGAAGCACGGTGGCTAGGAAAAACTCCCTAGAAAGGCCAAAACCTAGGAAGAAACCTAGAGAGGAACCAGGCTATGTGAGGTGGCCAGTCCTCTTCTGGCTGTGCCGGGTGGAGATTATAAGAGAACATGGCCAAGATGTTCAAATGTTCATAAATGACCAGCATGGTCGAATAATAACAAGGCAGAACAGTTGAAACTGGAGCAGCAGCACAGTCAGGTGGACTGGGGACAGCAAGGAGTCATCATGTCAGGTCGTCCTGGGGCACGGCCCTTGGGCTCAGGTCCTCAGAGAGAGAGAAAGAAAGAGAGAATTAGAGAGAGCATATGTGGGGTGGCCAGTCCTCTTCTGGCTGTGCCGGGTGGAGATTATAACAGAACATGGCCAAGATGTTCAAATGTTCATAAATGACCAGCATGGTCAAATAATAGTAAGGCAGAACAGTTGAAACTGGAGCAGCAGCATGGCCAGTTGGACTGGGGACAGCAAGGAGTCATCATGTCAGGTAGTCCTGGGGCATGGTCCTCAGGCTCAGGTCAGATGAAACTGGAGCAGCAGCATGGCCAGGTGGACTGGGGACAGCAAGGAGTCATCATGTCAGGTAGTCCTGGGGCATGGTCCTAGGGCTCAGGTCCTCCGAGAGAGAGAAAGAAAGAAGGAGAGAATTAGAGAACGCACACTTAGATTCACACAGGACACCGAATAGGACAGGAGAAGTACTCCAGATATAACAAACTGACCCTCGCCCCCCGACACAAACTACTGCAGCATAAATACTGGAGGCTGAGACAGGAGGGGTCAGGAGACACTGTGGCCCCATCCGAGGACACCCCCGGACAGGGCCAAACAGGAAGGATATAACCCCGCCCACTTTGCCAAAGCACAGCCCCCACACCACTAGAGGGATATCTTCATTTTACATTTACATTTACATTTAAGTCATTTAGCAGACGCTCTTATCCAGAGCGACTTACAAATTGGTGCATACACCTTATGACAACCAGTGGAACAGCCACTTGCATCTAAATCTTGTTGGGGGAGAAGGGGGGTGAGAAGGATTACTTACCCTTACTTACCCTATCCTAGGTATTCCTTGAAGAGGTGGGGTTTCAGGTGTCTCCGGAAGGTGGTGATTGACTCCGCTGTCCTGGCGTCGTGAGGGAGTTTGTTCCACCATTGGGGGCCAGAGCAGCGAACAGTTTTGACTGGGCTGAGCGGGAACTGTACTTCCTCAGTGGTAGGGAGGCGAGCAGGCCAGAGGTGGATGAACGCAGTGCCCTTGTTTGGGTGTAGGGCCTGATCAGAGCCTGGAGGTACTGAGGTGCCGTTCCCCTCACAGCTCCGTAGGCGAGCACCATGGTCTTGTAGCGGATGCGAGCTTCAACTGGAAGCCAGTGGAGAGAGCGGAGGAGCGGGGTGACGTGAGAGAACTTGGGAAGGTTGAACACCAGACGGGCTGCGGCGTTCTGGATGAGTTGTAGGGGTTTAATGGCACAGGCAGGGAGCCCAGCCAACAGCGAGTTGCAGTAATCAAGACGGGGAGATGACAAGTGCCTGGATTAGGACCTGCGCCGCTTCCTGTGTGAGGCAGGGTCGTACTCTGCGGATGTTGTAGAGCATGAACCTACAGGAACGGGACACCGCCTTGATGTTAGTTGAGAACGTCAGGGTGTTGTCCAGGATCACGCCAAGGTTCTTAGCGCTCTGGGAGGAGGACACAATGGAGTTGTCAACCGTGATGGCGAGATCATGGAACGGGCAGTCCTTCCCCGGGAGGACTGCCCAACCACCAACTTACCATCCTGAGACAAGGCTGAGTATAGCCCACAAAGATCTCCGCCATGGCACAACCCAAGGGGGGTTAGGGTTATGTGCAGGAGAAGAATTGATGCGAAAATATCACAATAAAACATATTTTGAGAAAATATAGAAAAATAGAGAGATAATCAGAACAAACACAACGTGGCTGAAATTATATATCTTTATTCACAAACACAGTGAGGCACACGCACACACACACACACACACACAGCTGCTGTCACCATCTGATGAATCCCCCTAAGGTGCACTGTGTCACCTTTCTAAATGGAATCTCCTGCTCTCTGTTAATCCAACCTAATAAAACAAAGGAGGACTTGACCTTCAGATTGCATTGCTCTCTGGACTGCAGCAGTACACACACACACACACACACACACACACACACACACACACACACACACACACACACACACACACACACACACACACACACACACACACACACACACACACACACACACACACACACACACACACACACACACACACACAAGCTCTGCATTGATCCGTCAGAGACCAGTGACATCATGTAACTCTCTTTAGCTACCGTTGAGCAGGCCTGTGTCCCAAATGGCACCCTATTCCCTTTGACCAGAGTCCTTTGGAATTCCCTATAGGCCTTGGTCAAAAGTAGTGTACTATAAAGGGAATAGCGTATAATTTGGGACACAGCCTGGGGCCAGCCTTCATAACGGAGATAGATGAGCAGGTCACGGAGACAGTGAGTTAGGTTTAAAACAGGAACAACTCTAGGGTTAAGTTGAGGCATTCATTTCAACCCCCCCCCCCCGCGGGACGATTGAGCTAACGTGCGCTAATGTGATTAGCATGACGTTGTAAGTAACAAGAACATTTCCCAGGACAGAGACATGTCTTATATGGGCAAAAAGCTTAAATTCTTGTTAATCTAACTGCACTGTTCAATTTACAGTAGCTATTACAGTGACAAAAGACCATGCTATTGTTTGAGGAGAGTGCACAACAACAACACACTATTGTCATGGCAACTGGTTTGATACATTCACCTCTGAAGGTAAATAATGCACTTACATTCTGTCACGATCGTGACACATTCAGTAATCTTGCTCTGATTTGTCATCCTGAGGGTCCCAGATATAAAATGTAGCATAGTTTTGTTTGATAAAATCTATTTTTATATTCAAATGTAGGCAGTTTGAACTCCTGCACTGTCTACACTGCTGCCATCTAGTGGCCAAAACCTAAATTGTGCCTAGACTCCTAAGTGATATAATGTCCTTTCTCTTGCATTTCAAAGATGACGGAAAAAAATATATGGAGAAAAAATGCATTTTTCTTTGTATTATCTGTTACCAGATCTAATGTGTTATATTCTCCTTAATTAATTTCACATTTCCACAAGCTTCAAAGTGATTCCTTTCAAATGGTATCAATAACATGCATATCCTTGCTTCAGGTCCTTAGCTACAGGCAGTTAGATTTGGGTATATAATTTTAGGCGAGAATTGAAAAAAAGGGTCTGATCCTTAAGAGGATTGTAATTACACCTTTTACACCACGACACATCCTATACAACTTATACACCATCACACACACATTATACACCTTATACACCTTATACACCATCACACACCTTATACACCATCACACACACATTATACACCTTATACACCTTAACACCATCACACACCTTATACACCATCACACACCTTATACACCATCACACACACCTTATACACCATCACACACACATTATACACCTTATACACCATCACACACACATTATACACCTTATACACCATCACACACCTTATACACCATCACACACACATTATACACTTTATACACCTTAACACCATCACACACACATTATACACCTTATACACCATCACACACACATTATACACCTTATACACCATCACACACACATTATACACCATCACACACCTCATAAACCTTATACAAAATGGCACACCTTATTCCCCTTATACACCATCACACACCGCATACACCATCACACACCTCACACCATCACACACCTCACACCATCACACACCTCACACCATCACACACCGCATACACCATCACACACCTCACACCATCACACACCTTATACACCATCACACACCTTATACACCATCACACACACCTTATACACCATCACACACACATTATACACCTTATACACCTTAACACCATCACACACACATTATACACCTTATACACCATCACACACACATTATACACCTTATACACCTTAACACCATCACACACCTTATACACCATCACACACCTTATACACCATCACACACACATTATACACCTTATACACCATCACACACACATTATACACCTTAACACCATCACACACACATTATACACCTTATACACCTTAACACCATCACACACACATTATACACCTTAACACCATCACACACCTTATACACCATCACACACACATTATACACCTTAACACCATCACACACACATTATACACCTTATACACCTTAACACCATCACACACCTTATACACCTTATACACCATCACACACACATTATACACCTTATACACCTTAACGCCATCACACACACATTATACACCTTATACACCATCACACACCTTATACACCATCACACACACATTATACACCTTATACACCTTAACACCATCACACACCTTATACACCATCACACACCTTATACACCATCACACACCTTATACACCATCACACACCTTATACACCATCACACACACATTATACACCTTAACACCATCACACACCTTATACACCATCACACACACATTATACACCTTAACACCATCACACACATTATACACCTTAACACCATCACACACATTATACACCTTATACACCATCACACACACATTATACACCATCACACACCTTACACCATCACACACCGCATACACCATCACACACCTCACACCATCTCACACCATCACACACCTCACACCATCACACACCATCACACACCTCACACCATCACACACCTCACACCATCACACACCTCACACCATCACACACCTCACACCATCACACACCTCACACCATCACACACCTTATACACTTTATACGAAATTACACACTGCAAACACCTTATAAACCTTATGTACCATATACATCTCAAACACCTTATAGACCTTATGTACCATATACATCTCAAACACATTTATAAACCTTATGTACCATATACATCTCAAACACCTTATAAACCTTATGTACCATATACATCTCAAACACCTTATAAACCTTATGTACCATATACATCTCAAACACCTTATAGACCTTATGTACCATATACATCTCAAACACCTTATAAACCTTATGTACCATATACATATCAAACACCTTATAAACCTTATGTACCATATACATCTCAAACACCTTATAAACCTTATGTACCATATACATCTCAAACACCTTATAGACCTTATGTACCATATACATCTCAAACACCTTATAAACCTTATGTACCATATACATCTCAAACACCTTATAGACCTTATGTACCATATACATCTCAAACACCTTATAGACCTTATGTACCATATACATCTCAAACACCTTATAAACCTTATGTACCATATACATCTCAAACACCTTATAGACCTTATGTACCATATACATCTCAAACACCTTATAAACCTTATGTACCATATACATCTCAAACACCTTATAGACCTCATACACTTCATACATCTATTACACCTCATACACCTGATACACCTTAAACTACATGACACACTGTACCTTACACACCTTATACACCTTATAAACCATGACACACCTTATACACCTTAAACACCATGACACACCTGATACACCTTAAACTACATGACACACTGTACCTTATACACCTTATACACCTTATAAACCATGACACACCTTATACACCTTATAAACCATGACACACCTTATACACCTTATAAACCATGACACACCTTATACACCTTATAAACCATGACACACCTTATACACCTTAAACACCATGACACACCTGATACACCTTAAACTACATGACACACTGTACCTTATACACCTTATACACCTTATAAACCATGACACACCTTATACACCTTATAAACCATGACACACCTTATACACCTTATAAACCATGACACACCTTATACACCTTATAAACCATGACACACCTTATACACCTTAAACACCATGACACACCTGATACACCTTAAACTACATGACACACTGTACCTTATACACCTTATACACCTTATAAACCATGACACACCTTATACACCTTATAAACCATGACACACCTTATACACGTTATAAACCATGACACACCTTATACACCTTAAACACCATGACACACCTGATACACCTTAAACTACATGACACACTGTACCTTATACACCTTATACACCTTATAAACCATGACACACCTTATACACCTTATAAACCATGACACACCTTATACACCTTATAAACCATGACACACCTTATACACCTTAAACACCATGACACACCTGATACACCTTAAACTACATGACACACTGTACCTTATACACCTTATACACCTTATAAACCATGACACACCTTATACACCTTATAAACCATGACACACCTTATACACCTTATAAACCATGACACACCTTATACACCTTATAAACCATGACACACCTTATACACCTTATAAACCATGACACACCTTATACACCTTAAACACCATGACACACCTGATACACCTTAAACTACATGACACACTGTACCTTATACACCTTATAAACCATCACACACGTTATACACCTTATAAACCATCACACACGTTATACACCTTATAAACCATCACACACGTTATACACCTTAAACACCATCACACACGTTATACACCTTATAAACCATCACACACGTTATACACCTTATAAACCATCACACACGTTATACACCTTAAACACCATCACACACGTTATACACCTTATAAACCATCACACACGTTATACACCTTAAACACCATCACACACCTTATACACCTTATAAACCATGACACACCTTATACACCTTATAAACCATCACACACGTTATACACCTTAAACACCATGACACACCTTATACACCTTATAAACCATCACACACGTTATACACCTTATAAACCATCACACACGTTATACACCTTATAAACCATCACACACGTTATACACCTTAAACACCATCACACACGTTATACACCTTATAAACCATCACACACGTTATACACCTTAAACACCATCACACACGTTATACACCTTATAAACCATCACACACGTTATACACCTTATACACCATGACAAAACCTGTACGTCTTCTACACCTTCTATACTTTACACACCATGACTCACCTCATAAACCTTATACGCACACAACACCATACACACCTTGTACACCTTACACAACTGAAACACCTTATACAACTTACACGCCTTATACACCATCACACACCTTATACTCCATATAGACTTCATACACTTGATACACCTGATACACCTTAAATTAAATGACACACCGTACACACCTCAAACACCTTATACATCATGACACACCTTATGCACCTCATACACCTTATAGACCATGACAAAACATGTACACCTTACACACCGTAAACACCACTACACACCTTATAAACCTTATACACCATAACACGCCTTATACACCTTTATAACATATTATTAAAAACAGAATCTACAACATCACAAGTGTTGTTTCGTTCTTCCTCATCAGGGGGCGCTGCTGCACCCTCAGCACCCTTACATCCTGCAGCCATTTGTATCACATCTAGGAGTATTTGATGGAGGGATGAAAAGCAATCAAAAAACACATTGATCATTACATTTTTTCTCCTCTTCTCTGCATTCAGTTTTAATCAGAGATGATTATGCAGGAAAGCTTCCTCAGTTTTAATCAGAGAGGATTATGCAGGAAGCTTCCTCAGTTTTAATCAGAGAGGATTATGCAGGAAGCTTCCTCGGTTTTAATCAGAGAGGATTATGCAGGAAGCTTCCTCAGTTTTAATCAGAGAGGATTATGCAGGAAAGCTTCCTCAGTTTTAATCAGAGAGGATTATGCAGGAAAGCTTCCTCAGTTTTAATCAGAGAGGATTATGCAGGAAGCTTCCTCAGTTTTAATCAGAGAGGATTATGCAGGAAGCTTCCTCAGTTTTAATCAGAGAGGATTATGCAGGAAGCTTCCTCGGTTTTAATCAGAGAGGATTATGCAGGAAAGCTTCCTCAGTTTTAATCAGAGAGGATTATGCAGGAAAGCTTCCTCAGTTTTAATCAGAGAGGATTATGCAGGAAGCTTCCTCAGTTTTAATCAGAGAGGATTATGCAGGAAGCTTCCTCAGTTTTAATCAGAGAGGATTATGCAGGAAGCTTCCTCGGTTTTAATCAGAGAGGATTATGCAGGAAGCTTCCTCGGTATTAATCAGAGACGATGATGCAGGAAGCTTCCTCAGTTTTAATCAGAGAGGATTATGCAGGAAGCTTCCTCAGTTTTAATCAGAGAGGATTATGCAGGAAGCTTCCTCAGTTTTAATCAGAGAGGATTATGCAGGAAGCTTCCTCAGTTTTAATCAGAGAGGATTATGCAGGAAGCTTCCTCAGTTTTAATCAGAGAGGATTATGCAGGAAGCTTCCTCGGTTTTAATCAGAGAGGATTATGCAGGAAGCTTCCTTGGTTTTAATCAGAGAGGATTATGCAGGAAGCTTCCTCAGTTTTAATCAGAGAGGATTATGCAGGAAGCTTCCTCGGTTTTAATCAGAGAGGATTATGCAGGAAGCTTCCTCGGTTTTAATCAGAGAGGATTATGCAGGAAGCTTCCTCAGTTTTAATCAGAGAGGATTATGCAGGAAGCTTCCTCGGTTTTAATCAGAGAGGATTATGCAGGAAGCCTCAAAGAGCTGCAAGCCAAGGTGGCAGAGAATAGACCTGCGTGTTGGCGTGTGTACGTGTGTGTGTGCGATGTGCATGTGTGTGTGGTGTACGTGTGATGTGTGTGTGCATGTGTATGTGTGTGTGCGATGTGCATGTGTATGTGTATGTGTGTGTGTGTGTACGTGTGATGTGTGTGTGCGTACGTGTGATGTGTGTGTGCGTACGTGTGATGTGTGTGTGTGTGGAGGTGATGGGGAGATGCGATCAAAGAGCTTCAGACAGAATGAGTTAAATGGAGGTGAAGAGGAGGTGCTCCTGTGATATCAGCTCATTCCACCACTCAAAAACAATAGAAATGAAAGTAGGAGAACAGAGAGAAAGTGCATGTATTCACACACACACACACACACACACACACACACACACACACACACACACACACACACACACACACACACACACACACACACACACACACACACACATTAGAGAAGGTATCAGGCAACAACAGAACTGGAACTGAGGTTTCCACAGAGCTATTGACACAAAGAAATGTAGTCTCAAATCAAATCTAATTTTATTGGTCACATACACCTGGTTAGCAGATGTTAATCTGAGTGTAGTGAAATGCTTGTGCTTCTAGTTCCGACAGTGCAGTAATATCTAACAAGTAATTGAACAAATTCACAACGACTACCTTATACACACACAAATGTATAGGGATGAATAAGAATATGTACATATAAATATATGGATGAGCGATGGCCGAACGGCATAGGCAAGATGCAGTAGATGGTATAGAGTACAGTATATACATATGAGATGAGTAATGTAGGGAATGTAAACATTATTAAAGTGGCTGGTGATACATTTATTACATCCAATTATGAATTATTAAAGTGTTTAGAGATTGAGTCAGTATGTTGGCAGCAGCTTTGATGTACCTGTACTGACCTCGCCTTCTGGATGATAGCAGGGTGAACAGGCAGTGGCTCGGGTGGTTGTTGTCCTTGATGATCTTTTAGGCCTTCCTGTGACATCGGGTGGTGTAGGTGTCCTGGAGGGCAGGTAGTTTGCCCCCGGTAATGCGCTGTGCAGACCTCACTACCATCTGGAGAGCCTTACGGTTGTGGGCGGAGCAGTTGCCGTACCAGGCGGTGATACAGCCCGACAGGATGCTTTCGATCGTGCATCTGTAAAAGTTTGTGAGTGTTTTTGGTGACAAGACGAATTTCTTCAGGTTCACAACGCTGTCTGTGTGGGTGGACCATTTCAGTTTGTCCGTGATGTGTACGCCGAGGAACTTTCCACCTTCTCCACTACTGTCCCTTCGATGTAGGTAGGGGGGTGCTCCCTCTGCTGTTTCCTGAAGTCCACAATCATCTCCTTTGTTTTGTTGATGTTGAGTGCGAGGTTATTTTCCTGACATCACACTCCGAGGGCCCTCACCTCCTCCCTGTAGGCCGTCTCGTTGTTGTTGGTAATCAAGCCTACCACTGTAGTGTTGTCTGCAAACTTGATGATTGAGTTGGAAGCGTGCATGGCCACGCAGTCGTGGGTGAACAGGGAGTACAGGGCTGAGAACGTACCCTTGTGGG
>NC_068443.1:9368973-9421473 GCF_023373465.1 Oncorhynchus keta | reverse complement strand
TAATGGAATCTCATCAGAAAAAACAACAGCAGGGTAATGGAATCTCATTAGAATAAACAACAGCAGGGTAATGGAATCTCATCAGAATAAACAACAGCAGGTTAATGAAATATCAGCAGAATAAACAGCAGGATAATGGAATCTCATCAGAATAAAGAGCAGGGTAATGGAATCTCATCAGAATAAACAGCAGCAGGTTAATGGAATCTCATCCGAACAGCAGGATAATGGAATCTCATCAGAATAAAGAGCAGGGTAATGGAATCTCATCAGAATAAACAACAGCAGGGTAATGGAATCTCATCAGAATAAACAGCAGGGTAATGGAATCTCATCAGAATAAACAACAGGGTAATGGAATCTCATCAGAACAGAAGGATAATAGAATCTCATCAGAATAAACAACAGCAGGATAATGGAATCTCATCAGAATAAACAGCAGGGTAATGGGTATCTCATCAGAATAAACAACAGCAGTGTAATGGAATCTCATCAGAACAGAAGGATAATAGAATCTCATCAGAACAGCAGGATAATGGAATCTCATCAGAATAAACAGCAGGATAATGGAATCTCATCAGAATAAACAGCAGGGTAATGGAATCTCATCAGAACAGCAGGATAATGGAATCTCATCAGAATAAACAGCAGGATAATGGAATCTCATCAGAATAAACAGCAGGATAATGGAATCTCATCAGAATAAACAGCAGGATAAGGGAATCTCATCAGAATAAACAGCAGGGTAATGGAATCTCATCAGAATAAACAACAGCAGGGTAATGGAATCTCATCAGAATAAACAACATCAGGATAATGGAATCTCATCAGAATAAACAACAGCAGGGTAATGGATATCTCATCAGAATAAACAACAGCAGTGTAATGGAATCTCATCAGAACAGCAGGATAATGGAATCTCATCAGAATAAACAGCAGGATAATGGAATCTCATCAGAATAAACAGCAGGATAATGGAATCTCATCAGAATAAACAGCAGGATAATGGAATCTCATCAGAATAAAAAGCAGGGTAATGGAATCTCATCAGAATAAACAGCAGGGTAATGGAATCTCATCAGAATAAACAGCAGGATAATGGAATCTCATCAGAATAAACAGCAGGGTAATGGAATCTCATCAGAATAAACAGCAGGATAATGGAATCTCATCAGAATAAACAACAGCAGGGTAATGGAATCTCATCAGAATAAACAACAGCAGGGTAATGGAATCTCATCAGAATAAACAACAGCAGGGTAATGGACTCTCATCAGAATAAACAGCAGGGTAATGGAATCTCATCAGAATAAACAGCAGGATAATGGAATCTCATCAGAATAAACAACAGCAGGGTAATGGAATCTCATCAGAATAAACAGCAGGATAATGGAATCTCATCAGAATAAACAACAGCAGGGTAATGGAATCTCATCAGAATAAACAACAGCAGGGTAATGGACTCTCATCAGAATAAACAACAGCAGGGTAATGGAATCTCATCAGAATAAACAACAGCAGGGTAATGGAATCTCATCAGAATAAACAGCAGCAGGGTAATGGAATCTCATCAGAATAAACAACAGCAGGGTAATGGAATCTCATCAGAATAAACAACAGCAGGGTAATGGAATCTCATCAGAATAAACAACAACAGGGTAATGGAATCTCATCAGAATAAACAACAGCAGGGTAATGGAATCTCACCAGAATAAACAACAGGGTAATGGCATCTCATCAGAATAAACAACAGCAGGGTAATGGAATCTCATCAGAATAAACAACAGCAGGGTAATGGAATCTCATCAGAATAAACAACAACAGGGTAATGGAATCTCATCAGAATAAACAACAGCAGGGTAATGGAATCTCACCAGAATAAACAACAGGGTAATGGCATCTCATCAGAATAAACAACAGCAGGGTAATGGAATCTCATCAGAATAAACAACAGCAGGGTAATGGAATCTCATCAGAATAAACAACAGCAGGGTAATGGAATCTCATCAGAATAAACAACAGCAGGGTAATGGAATCTCATCAGAATGAGTATGTATGTACATCCTTTTCCAACCAAACCAACCCAATCCTGACCTTACTGATTACTCTTCATGTAAATGCGAATTTCAAATGTCCACGCATCCATTTGTCACGAAAGGTAGTTAATTGAACCACATGGTAGACACTGAATACCACATTTAACATGCCTGCAGGGCGGATTGATGTAGATCATTATGACTCAGTGAACACAGACCACAGCATACTGCACATCACAGGACATCAAAGAGATTTGCTGAGTTTACACAGGCAGCCCCATTCTGATCTTTGTTTTCACTCAATTATTTGTTGACCAATCAGATCAGCTCTGAAAAAGATCTGATATGAAAAGATCTGATGTAATTGGTCCAAAGACCAATTTGTGAGAGAGAAAAAACATTTCAGAATTGGGCTGTCTGTGTAAACAGACACAGTCTAAGTAACGTTGAGCTCAACAGACGAGGAAGGATTCTCAGCCTTTGGCGTGCTTCCCAAATGCCACTCTAATCCCTAAACAGTGGTGCACTACTCTTGACGAAGGCCCATAGGGCTCTGGTCAAAAGTAGTGCACACTATGAAGGGAATAGTGTCCCATTTGAGACCACCTCAAGCTGAACCTCGGCAAGACGGAGCTGCTCTTCCTCCCGGGGAAGGACTGCCCGTTCCATGATCTTGCCATCACGGTTGACAACTCCATTGTGTCCTCCTCCCAGAGCGCTAAGAACCTTGGCGTGATCCTGGACAACACCCTGTCGTTCTCAACTAACATCAAGGCGGTGGCCCGTTCCTGTAGGTTCATGCTCTACAACATCCGCAGAGTACGACCCTGCCTCACACAGGAAGCGGCGCAGGTCCTAATCCAGGCACTTGTCATCTCCCGTCTGGATTACTGCAACTCGCTGTTGGCTGGGCTCCCTGCCTGTGCCATTAAACCCCTACAACTCATCCAGAACGCCGCAGCCCGTCTGGTGTTCAACCTTCCCAAGTTCTCTCACGTCACCCCGCTCCTCCGCTCTCTCCACTGGCTTCCAGTTGAAGCTCGCATCCGCTACAAGACCATGGTGCTTGCCTACGGAGCTGTGAGGGGAACGGCACCTCAGTACCTCCAGGCTCTGATCAGGCCCTACACCCAAACAAGGGCACTGCGTTCATCCACCTCTGGCCTGCTCGCCTCCCTACCACTGAGGAAGTACAGTTCCCGCTCAGCCCAGTCAAAACTGTTCGCTGCTCTGGCCCCCAATGGTGGAACAAACTCCCTCACGACGCCAGGACAGCGGAGTCAATCACCACCTTCCGGAGACACCTGAAACCCCACCTCTTTAAGGAATACCTAGGATAGGATAAGTAATCCTTCTCACCCCCCTTTAAGATTTAGATGCACTATTGTAAAATGACTGTTCTACTGGATGTCATAAGGTGAATGCACCAATTTGTAAGTCGCTCTGGATAAGAGCGTCTGCTAAATGACTTAAATGTAAATGTAAATGTAATGATATACTTTGGTCGCAGGATTAGATTCCAACCTTGCTAACATCCTGTGATGTCATCTGAGTTGTGAAGGTGATGGAGCATGCTCCTGGGGTCAGTAAGGTTGACCTATAACCTCTCGGTGGGTAGGTGGGGTCCCAGCTCAACTGTGACCAGCCCCCTGGATTGCATCTGGACATCTAGATTGTGTCCCAAATGGCACTCTATTCACTATACAGTGCACTACTTTCGACAAGAGCTCTATGGGTCAAGTGTGTGTGTACTACAAAGGGAATAAGATGCCATTTGGGACACTGGCCGAGACTGATGAAGTGTTCACTAGTTTAACATCTTGGGGTAACTATGACCTTTTACAGGTATTTATAAATAACATATACATTCAAAAATAACATACACATTGATAAATAACAATACAATGTTTTCATCAAGAAGTTAACGAACAGCAACAGCAGGTCTATCACCACAGTCAGAGTGATCATCTGGGCACACACACACACACACACACACAACACACCACACACACACACACACACATACATACACATACACATACACACACACACACACACACACACACACACACACACACACACACACACACACACACACACACACACACACACACACACACACACACACACACACACACACACACACACACTTGTATTAATCACTGCTGCTCCAGCTAATCAACATCTCTCATTAAGGCCTTTCTGGCTCCTGCCAAATGTAGTTATCTTCCTTTTCCTCTCTCACTCCATCTTTCTAACCCTCCATCACCCCTAGACTCTCAGCTGGCACATTGAGGAGGTGACTGGATCGGAAGAGCTCGCCAGCACTGTGTGTGTGCGTGTGGTGTGTGTGGTGTGTGTGGACACAGGATCATTCATTATGTACCCGAACACTTCATTCCTGCAATAACACATTAGGGCTACTATGGACACCCGGCCGGCAGAGAGAGGAGATGAGCAGTAAGCTGCCTGCCGCTGACAGACAGACGGACGGGCGGGCAGACGGACAGAGAGGGAGATAAACTACAACCGAACAGCCTCTCCTGTCCCGATGTCCCGAGGATGGGCATTATGTTGGAAATAACAACATATTCTCTCTCTCTGTGTTGTGGAGTATGGAAGATGTTTGCTTCTGCCACCTAGTGCACCGTAGAGACCTAACAGCTCTGTGTGTGAGGACCGACGCTGGAGACAGGGAGTGAACATGTAATATCCAACGGACACAAACAGAATACGGACATCAAACAAAACAATAACAGCATCTGGACAAGGGAAACGTAACCGACAATAATGCTGACACGGGGAACCAACTGAGGAACAGATAGATATAGAGGGACAAATCAACAAACGTGAAGGAGTCAAGTCCAATGAGCGCAGATGCGCGTAATGATGGTGACAGGTGTGCGTAATGATGGTGACAGATGCGCGTAATGATGGTGACAGGTGTGCGTAATGATGGTGACAGATGCGCGTAATGATGGTGACAGATGCGCGTAATGATGGTGACAGATGCGCGTAATGATGGTGACAGGTGTGCGTAATGAAGGGCAGCCTGGCGCCCTCGAGCGCCAGAGAGGGGAAGCGGGAGCAGACGTGACACTGGCTCCCAGCCAGCCCTGTCAGACAGGCAGACAATTGACAGATACAGGGTCGTACTTATTAGGTCTCAAAGATTTTAAACATTTTACAATGGAAAAATTAAATATCTGGTTGACCCTCCCTGTTTTGTTTCAGTCAGTTTTCTTCCCTAAGGAATATGATCCTGCTGTCACAGACGCAGATGTCGTGTGATAGAAGGGGAAGGTATGTCAACAATGAGCTCTGATAAGCAGCACGAAGAGAGACAATGGCGTGGAACATTGTGGTAGATTACCAGCTACAGCCAAGGGCCAAAACATTACCAGCAAAACCACTGATAGCCCACATAACACACATCTCTCTCACGTTGTAATCATAACTCAGTGTGTTGTGGAGTATGGAAGATGCTCGTGTCTGCCACCTGGTGTTACATAGAGACCTAACAGCTCTGTGTAGTCTTCAATTAATTGCCGAGCCTAAATGATAACACGAAGAGAACGTATTGAATCAGAACTAAATCTGCACCCCAATATCACCCTATTCCCAATATAGTGTACTACATAGGGAATAGACTACCATTAGGGACACAGACATAGTGAAAAAGCCTTTTCAAATTTGTGAGTCTACTAAATCCAATGCTGTCAGTCCCCTGTAGTGGTGTTTCAGTTTGAAGAGTGTGCAGAGTGGGTATGGGAGACTGAAGCACTGTTGTATGGAGGTGTCCCAAATAGGGCTCTGGTCAAAAGTACTGCACTATATGGAGAAATAGGGTGCCATTTGTGATGCAATCACCACATATGTTTTCTCCTGCTACCCAGCACGAGGACTCAGACTTTAAATATTTAATGAGACAATTGGTGGTGAAATGTAAACGAGGCTTGCAGCTGGAGGAATTACACCGTGGCCCTGTGTATGTGACCGGATGAAATGCAGTCCCGACTCCTTCTAGACGCTGTGCAATTACCAGCACATTTATCCACTCACTGATCCACTCTCCCTGGGTCCCAGTCCTGTACAAATTGCTGTGTGCATGAGTGTGTGTGTGTGTGTGTGTGTGTGTGTGTGTGTGTGTGTGTGTGTGTGTGTGTGTGTGTGTGTGTGTGTGTGTGTGTGTGTGTGTGTGTGTGTGTGTGTGTGTGTGTGTGTGTGTGTGTGTGTGTGTGTGTGTGTGTGTGTGTGTGTGTGTGTGTGTGTGTGTGTGTGTGTGTGTGTGTGTGTGTGTGTGTGTGTGTGTGTGTGTGTGTGTGTGTGTGTGTGTGTGTGTGTGTGTGTGTGTGTGTGTGTGTGTGTGTGTGTGTGTGTGTGTGTGTGTGTGTGTGTGTGTGTGTGTGTGTGTGTGTGTGTGTGTGTGTGTGTGTGTGTGTGTGTGTGTGTGTGTGTGTGTGTGTGTGTGTGTGTGTGTGTGTGTGTGTGTGTGTGTGCTTGTCTCTGTGTGCGTTTGTCTGAGCAGTGTATGGCCAGCAGAGACATGCCCTGCAGTAATACTCTCTACTACTCTCACTGTTCATCAAGAAACTTGTTTTTTTGCTATGTTGTGCATTAATGAATACAACCTTTCTCTCTATCCTTTCTTGCTCTCTCTCCCTTCTTGCTCTCTCTCTTCTCTCTCTCTCTCTCTCTCTCTCTCCCTTATCTTTGTCCCTTGTCTCTCTCTCCCCTTTCTTTCTCTCTTGCTCTCTCTCTCTCTCTCCCTTCTCTCTCGCTCCTTTCTTGCTCTCTCTCTCTTGCTCTCCCTTGCTCTCTCTCCGTTCTCTCTCTCCGTTCTCTCTCGCTCCTTTCTTTCTCTCTCTCTCTTCCGCTCTCTCGCCCCCTTTTCATTCTCTCTCTCCCCCTCTCTCCTCGTCTCACAAACTGACAGTGAGATAACAGGATGACGAGGAATCTGCTGAATAATGAAACACAGTCATCAAGCCCCTGCTCCTGGAGACCACATGTGCTCCTCCCCATTGGTCTTGGTCAAAAATAGTGCACTATATAGGGAATAGGATGCCTTTTGTGACACAGTCAGACTGTGGCTGGATATCAAGGTGTTCCGTTGACAATATGCACTATTCTGATGGGTATTTCATTGTTTTTCTAGCGTCATCCAAGACAGTACAACATGAATTCAACACAAAGCTGTCTTTCAGACTGTCCATAAGGACATAATTGATGCAGTCACCTGGATGCCTTTAGACCGACTTATACCTGTTTTACTGTGGTCGGGCATTCTGGACAAACTCAGGTTCTATAGGTCAGTCTCCTACAAACATCAAGCAGAGTGAAATACTATAGGTCAGTCTCCTACAAACATCAAGCAGAGTGAAATACTATAGGTCAGTCTCCTACAGCCATCATGCAGAGTGACATACTATATAGGCCAGTCTCCTACAAACATCAAGCAGAGTGAAATACTGTAGGTCAGTCTCCTACAGCCATCAAGCAGAGTGACATACTATAGGTCAGTCTCCTACAAACATCATGCAGAGTGACATACTATAGGTCAGTCTCCTACAGCCATCATGCAGAGTGACATACTATATAGGCCAGTCTCCTACAGCCATCAAGCAGAGTGACTTACTATAGGTCAGTCTCCTACAGCCATCAAGCAGAGTGACATACTATATAGGTCAGTCTCTTACAGCCATCAAGCAGAGTGACATACTATATAGGTCAGTCTCCTACAGCCATCATGCAGAGTGACTTACTATAGGTCAGTCTCCTACAGCCATCAAGCAGAGTGAAATACTATAGGTCAGTCTCCTACAAACATCATGCAGAGTGACATACTATATAGGCCGGTCTCCTACAGCCATCAAGCAGAGTGACTTACTATAGGTCAGTCTCCTACAGCCATCAAGCAGAGTGAAATACTATATAGGTCAGTCTCCTACAGCCATCAAGCAGAGTGACATACTATATAGGTCAGTCTCTTACAGCCATCAAGCCGAGTGACATACTATATAGGTCAGTCTCTTACAGCCATCAAGCAGAGTGACATACTATATAGGTCAGTCTCCTACAGCCATCAAGCAGAGTGAAATACTATAGGTCAGTCTCCTACAAACATCATGCAGAGTGACATACTATATAGGCCAGTCTCCTACAGCCATCAAGCAGAGTGACTTACTATAGGTCAGTCTCCTACAGCCATCAAGCAGAGTGAAATACTATAGGTCAGTCTCCTACAAACATCATGCAGAGTGACATACTATAGGTCAGTCTCCTACAGCCATCATGCAGAGTGACTTACTATATAGGTCAGTCTCCTACAGCCATCATGCAGAGTGACTTACTATATAGGTCAGTCTCCTACAGCCATCAAGCCGAGTGACATACTATATAGGTCAGTCTCTTACAGCCATCAAGCAGAGTGACATACTATATAGGTCAGTCTCCTACAGCCATCAAGCAGAGTGACATACTATATAGGTCAGTCTCCTACAGCCATCATGCAGAGTGACATACTATAGGTCAGTCTCCTACAGCCATCAAGCAGAGTGAAATACTATAGGTCAGTCTCCTACAAACATCATGCAGAGTGACATACTATAGGTCAGTCTCCTACAAACATCATGCAGAGTGACATACTATAGGTCAGTCTCCTACAGCCATCATGCAGAGTGACTTACTATATAGGTCAGTCTCCTACAGCCATCAAGCAGAGTGACTTACTATAGGTCAGTCTCCTACAGCCATCAAGCAGAGTGACTTACTATATAGGTCAGTCTCCTACAGCCATCAAGCAGAGTGACATACTATATAGGTCAGTCTCTTACAGCCATCAAGCCGAGTGACATACTATATAGGTCAGTCTCCTACAGCCATCAAGCAGAGTGACTTACTATAGGTCAGTCTCCTACAGCCATCATGCAGAGTGACTTACTATAGGTCAGTCTCCTACAGCCATCAAGCAGAGTGACTTACTATATAGATCAGTCTCCTACAGCCATCATGCAGAAAGACATACAGCGGCCATAGAGTAAGGGAATAGATTCCCATTGTCTCTCTATCCCCATAGAGATTCCAAAATAGTTGGGAAGAGATGTTTGACGTACCGGTTCCATGGCACATGGTTTATGAACTGACAAGCAAAACTACACCGGACTCAAAACTTGGATTTTTTTTTCATTTAAATTATTATACAAAATGTAATGTTGTTTGAATGGGGGATACAATCTTCCCAGCTCTGCAGATTCTGCTGTGAGGAGTCATAACTGAGCCCTCCCTGTGCTTCCCCTCACAACCTGAACAGGAGTAGCTGGTTGTTCCATAACTGAGCCCTCCCTGTGCTTCCCCTCACAACCTGAACAGGAGTAGCTGGTTGTTCCATAACTGAGCCCTCCCTGTGCTTCCCCTCACAACCTGAAAAGGAGTAGCTGGTTGTTCCATAACTGAGCCCTCCCTGTGCTTCCCCTCACAACCTGAACAGGAGTAGCTGGTTGTTCCATAACTGAGCCCTCCCTGTGCTTCCCCTCACAACCTGAACAGGAGTAGCTGGTTGTTCCATAACTGAGCCCTCCCTGTGCTTCCCCTCACAACCTGAACAGGAGTAGCTGGTTGTTCCATAACTGAGCCCTCCCTGTGCTTCCCCTCACAACCTGAACAGGAGTAGCTGGTTGTTCCATAACTGAGCCCTCCCTGTGCTTCCCCTCACAACCTGAACAGGAGTAGCTGGTTGTTCCAGAACTGAGGCCTCCCTGTGCTTCCCCTCACAACCTGAACAGGAGTAGCTGGTTGTTCCAGAACTGAGCCCTCCCTGTGCTTCCCCTCACAACCTGAACAGGAGTAGCTGGTTGTTCCATAACTGAGCCCTCCCTGTGCTTCCCCTCACAACCTGAACAGGAGTAGCTGGTTGTTCCATAACTGAGCCCTCCCTGTGCTTCCCCTCACAACCTGAACAGGAGTAGCTGGTTGTTCCATAACTGAGCCCTCCCTGTGCTTCCCCTCACAACCTGAACAGGAGTAGCTGGTTGTTTCATAACTGAGCCCTCCCTGTGCTTCCCCTCACAACCTGAACAGGAGTAGCTGGTTGTTCCATAACTGAGCCCTCCCTGTGCTTCCCCTCACAACCTGAAACCTGCCATGGAAAAGGGGAACGGCACGGCTGTCAATATTTTGGTCTTGAAATTAAACTGGTATACTTTTTTATTTATCACAGATTTGCTGATTTGTAAACAATTAATTCATAAAGGATTTGCTTGTGAGTTAGCTGAAAATTATATTTAAACCATTAGTTATGAGTGCAAAAGATTTGGTTTAATTTGAAGTTATACATTTGAAGTTAATTCTGCTGGAGTTTACATTATATGGAACAGGCTGGCTTGACGGGTCCTCCTTATTACGTCGGACCCTGCAAACAAAATGTTGTCACGTCTTAGTCATTCTGATGAGTTTCGTGTAATAACTCGTGTGATGTAACTTTGCATTGGGTCTCTTGACGTTTATTCGAATGCAAGTCCATATGTAACATGTGGTTCTGTTTATGCTACTGTAACAGTATAACTTTAGTCCGTCCTCTCGCCGGGCTCGAACCAGGGACCCTCTGCACACATCAACAACAGTCACCCACAAAGCATCGTTTTACCCATCGCTCCAGAAGTTCAATCAGTATTTATTGTGTCTCCTTCAGTAGTGTGGTCTTCCTACAGTATGTTCTTGTTCCAAGTTGCTGCACGTTGATTTCCAGGAAGTACCCAAACCTGCCAGAGTACTTGAAGGACAGAGTGGTCTACAATATATCAGAGAACAGGAAAGAAAACCTCTATCTCCCCGTCGCTCTGCCTGGGGACTCCATGGACAAGTACACTCTGGCTAAGCTATATACAGACAGTTCATTACACACGGACTAAACTATAGCCAGACACCTCAGTTCAGTTATCGACTCAACGGAAAGAGGGAAAGTATTAAAGTAAGACGTATGGACATAACATCTCTCATCCACAAGAGGGCATATTTCCACAACCAAGGAGAGCTATTATAAAGAAATCAAGGCTCATGTAGGCTACAGCTGCCATCTTGGATCATGTTGCATCAGCTATGGAAGGAACACAGCTCTCCAACCTTCAGTGTGAACTGAACCCCTAAAGGAACATCACTGAAGTTTTGAAATGTCTGACTGTCTGATTCATAAAGATCAGAAAACGACATTTTCACACCGCACCTTCAACTGTGTTTATGAGGGGTGAGTAGCCTACTAGAAATGTACATGTTTAAAAATGTGTTGGATGTACAAGAATTACACACTAACACATTTTATTGTGATGTATTCGAATTGTAATCAGATTGTAACATGTTAAAATGCATCCCACTCCAGCTTTCATAAACATGAAAAAGCAAGCTTGGAGTACATTTTAGAGCATGTTTATTTTTTATATTTTTTACTACAGTTCAAATGTATTGGAAACAGGTTAGGACATGATAGAATTGCAAACGGAATGTGTGATTTTTCAGGTAGGGTAAAGCCAACCCTTAAGGTGCGCCTCCTGTAGAAAACTGGGACAAAAGAAACTGGACTGACATTGAGCATTTGTGGGCCACAAAGAGTCAAAAGAAAAACAGACATTTCAACCTGAAGTAAGTGAACTAGTTTTAATATCTTGTTGAAAAGAAGAAGGTAAGGAAGTGCTGCTATGATACAGTAGATCTTTGTAAATAGAAGGTGTCTTTGGTTAATTGGTCGTCTAATAACATACTTCATATAATTAAAACGCTTTTATTGTTACAGCTTGTTAAATGGAACAAACATTTAAAAACATCTTGCATGGATATTTTTTCTCCATTGAACATACCAATGAAGGCATTTTAATTTTATTAAAAGTTCCTTGGTCCTCCTTTTGTATTTCTTAATTCTTAACTGTCAAATACTCCTATACTCCAAATATACGTGTTATCTAATATACAGGGTATCGTCGGACGGGGCCACAGTATCTCCCGACCCCTCCTGTCTCAGCTTCCAGTATTTATGCTGCAATAGTTTATGTCGGGGGGATAGGGTCAGTCTATTATATCTGGAGTACTTCTCCTGTCTTATCCGGTGTCTTGTGTGAATTTAAATATGCTTTCTCTAATTCTCTCTCTCTCTCTCTCTTTCTTTCTTTCTTTCTTTCTTTCTTTCTTTCTCTCACTCGCTCTCTCTCGAAGGACCGGAGCCCTAGGACCATGCCTCAGGACTACCTGGCCTGATAACTCCTAGCTGTCCCCAGTCCACCTGGTCGTGCAGCTGCTCCAGTTTCAACTGTTCTGCCTGTGGCTATGGAACCCTGACCTGTTCACCGGACGTGCTACCTGTCCCAGACCTGCTGTTTTTAACTGTCTAGAGACAGCAGGAGAGGTAGAGATACTCTTAATGATCGGCTATGAAAAGCCAACAGACATTTACTCCTGAGGTGCTGACCTGTTGCACCCTCGACAACCACTGTGATTATTATTATTTGACCCTGTTGGTCATTTATGAACATTTGAACATCTTGGCCATGTTCTGTTATCATCTCCACCTGGCACAGCCAGAAGAGGACTGGCCACCCCTCATAGCCTGGTTCCTCTCTAGGTTTCTTCTTATGTTCTGGCCTTTCTAGGGAGTTTATCCTTGCCACCATGCTTCTACACCTGCATTGCTTGCTGTTTGGGGTTTTAGGCTGGGTTTCTGTACAGCACTTTGTGACATCAGCTGATGTAAGGAGGGCTTTATAAATACATTTGATTTGATCTATTGCATGGGCATATAATTGCAGAACCTTACGGATTGTTTCCCTAGTAGACAACCAGTGAAGAGACAGATGACTGAGGTGTGACCTTTCCTGAGAGCAAAATGGAGTCGTCTGATTACAGTAAGTTAGACTTGGATATGGTGAGACTATACAGAACTATACTAATACACTACTAAAGCTACAGTCAATCCTGAGGTTATATGTAAGTTTATAACAGAGTTTCGGGAAGAGAGCTTTAAGCTTCCCTGCAAACAATGAGTCGTTAGGACGTCCCCGGGACATCACAAAATGGTCTCCTAAAGTCGCCAGGACGTTGTGTTATGGTCTCCTAGAAGATTTGTCTAGTTCCCGGTTGGTCCCGGGGACATCCCCAAGAATGTTTTTAGGATGTTCTTGGGACGTTGTGTCATGGACCCTGGAGGTTTTATCTAGTTCCCGGTTTGTCCCGGGGACGTACTCTTGGGACGTTGTGTCATGGTCCCCTGGAGGTTTTGTCTAGTTCCCACTTTGTCCCTGGGACGTACTCTTGGGACGTTGTGTCATGGTTGGGACGTTGTGTCATGGTTGGGACGTTGTGTCATCGTCCCCTGGACCCAAGAAGGTCCTGAAACCAGGAATTACACAAAGGGCCCAGAGAGAATGTTCCCTTGGGACAATCACGTGACGACTTCAGGACTAGTTAAAGGAAAGTCATGAGAACGTCGTAAATCAAAATCATCAAATCAAATGTATTTATATAGCCCTTCATACATCAGCTGATATCTCAAAGTGCTGTAAATCAAATCAAATGTATTTATATAGCCCTTCATACATCAGCTGATATCTCAAAGTGTTGTAAATCAAATCAAATGTATTTATATAGCCCTTCATACATCAGCTGATATCTCAAAGTGTTGTAAATCAAATCAAATGTATTTATATAGCCCTTCATACATCAGCTGATATCTCAAAGTGTTGTAAATCAAATCAAATGTATTTATATAGCCCTTCATACATCAGCTGATATCTCAAAGTGTTGTAAATCAAATCAAATGTATTTATATAGCCCTTCATACATCAGCTGATATCTCAAAGTGTTGTAAATCAACTCAAATGTATTTATATAGCCCTTCATACATCAGCTGATATCTCAAAGTGTTGTAAATCAAATCAAATGTATTTATATAGCCCTTCATACATCAGCTGATATCTCAAAGTGTTGTAAATCAACTCAAATGTATTTATATAGCCCTTCATACATCAGCTGATATCTCAAAGTGTTGTAAATCAAATCAAATGTATTTATATAGCCCTTCATACATCAGCTGATATCTCAAAGTGTTGTAAATCAAATCAAATGTATTTATATAGCCCTTCATACATCAGCTGATATCTCAAAGTGTTGTAAATCAAATCAAATGTATTTATATAGCCCTTCGTACATCAGCTGATATCTCAAAGTGTTGTAAATCAAATCAAATGTATTTATATAGCCCTTCCTACATCAGCTGATATCTCAAAGTGTTGTAAATCAAATCAAATGTATTTATATAGCCCTTCCTACATCAGCTGATATCTCAAAGTGTTGTAAATCAAATCAAATGTATTTATATAGCCCTTCATACATCAGCTGATATCTCAAAGTGTTGTAAATCAAATCAAATGTATTTATATAGCCCTTCGTACATCAGCTGATATCTCAAAGTGTTGTAAATCAAATCAAATGTATTTATATAGCCCTTCCTACATCAGCTGATATCTCAAAGTGTTGTAAATCAAATTAAATGTATTTATATAGCCCTTCGTACATCAGCTGATATCTCAAAGTGTTGTAAATCAAATCAAATGTATTTATATAGCCCTTCATACATCAGCTGATATCTCAAAGTGCTGTAAATCAAATCAAATGTATTTATATAGCCCTTCGTACATCAGCTGATATCTCAAAGTGCTGTAAATCAAATCAAATGTATTTATATAGCCCTTCATACATCAGCTGATATCTCAAAGTGCTGTACAAAAACCCAGCCTAAAACCCCAAACAGCAAGCAATGCAGGTGTAGAAGCCCGGTAAATAGGTCCTGACATAGTCCTTAGTGACGTCCTGGGTCCATCTAAACCTTGGTTCACTACCTGAAGCTGCCCCCACCAGCAGGAGGCCCAGCACAACCTTGGGGGGTTGGCCCTGCCAGCAGGCTAAGTCCAACCCCGATCCACAACTATCACCCACGCCAAAACCCTCAAATACCAAACTCTACCAACTGCTAGCAGCAAAACCCGTGTATTGTGTGTAGTCTGCTGTTTATTATACCATATCACTTGATTGTGTTTATTGGGTCTCCTAACTGTGACATGTCAAAGTAGTAGCCTACAGTACCATCTTGTGGTCAGCTATTGAACTGAGCAGAATTATGATGCTGCAGTCTTCCCTTATCGTTTTTTTGCAAGGGACATGCATGTAACCTACTCATGTAACCAAGATGATAATCAACCAAGATGACATGTGCCATTTAGAACCTTTTTAACAGGCAGTTCGATCCGGCGGTTATTTTAAACTAATTTCAAATTAAATTAAACCTATACATTTTATTTGGCATATTGTATAAAATGGGAAATTGCAAGTTTGTAAAATGTTGTTGACCTCAAACACCTAATTTAAGAATGATTAAGCTACTAATATGTTGTTTTACAATTTTAGGAACTCTTAAAAATATGCTCTACCGGGCAGTTGAGGAATGCTATTAAGTCAACGCCAGTGATAATGTCTGTGCAAATACAAAAATCCTTTCAAATCCATATAATTAGTTACTGTCTGTCTGTTATCTTCAAAGTGTTTCACAATATCATTCAGTACATGTAATTGTACTTGTATTTTAAGCATATAAACTGTAACTGCATTAATTTATATGCATTTGAATATTTATATTTTGACACACAAATGTATCATATTTGATATCCATCCTCATGTATCCTATCTTCCATTAAAGGTACAGTAAATGAAGAAGACAAAGTCATTTTTTAGATTTAAAAAGTCTATGCCAATTCCAATCCAAAATGTGTATACTCTTAATTGGTCAACTCAACCTGGCTGGCTGAGATGCATCGTGGTTGAGTTGCATGCAATGCATTATCTATCAAAGCAATGCTAACAAAAATTCATTTACTGAGACTAAATCCAGATATTTTGCAGAAAGAAAAAAAATCCAGATATTTTTTATTCTTCTTGCTGTGCCAGTTAAAGTGTAAATAATTTGTATAGTCTTGATAATAATGAAGTTTAACCTGTGCCCTCCATAGATGCTGAGTTGGTGGATGAACACAGGTCCCAGCTCATTCAGAGGGTCACCATGGTGATGCCTATAGCTGATGAGCTGCTCGCTGAAGGCATGATTCATAAAGAGATGTACTCCAACATCAGTGCTGCCAGGACTAATCAGGACAAAATGAGGGAGCTCTTTAAAGCCCTCCACTCTGGAGGAAACAAAGTGAAATCTGCCTTTCTCTCCACACTGAGGGAGAATGAACCTAATCTGGTCCAGGATTTGGGTGAGTGAGGATGTACACAGACATGTAATCTTGAGAGACAGTTTGTAGAGGAAAAGGTGAAACTGACTGTTGTGTTTTAACATTTTCAATGGATTATTAGGTTGTAGTCAGAGTCTGCCACAACAATATCTTGTGTGAAAACTTGTACTGTAATAACACTTTAATGTGAGGTATTTATTCATTATTTGTATAATTTACATAGAATTCCACATCAAACAAGGAGATCAACAAGGTAAGCCATGTCTTTTCCACCTATGTAAATATCAACATTAATATGATTCAAATAATATGATTTAAACATTGTTTGTTTTCAACAGAAAAATGTGTAAAATTATGAATTGACTTTCTGTTATCGTATCAACATGTAGCGAACAAAAGCACAGCAACCCTAAAGTACAAGGAATTCATCAGAGGTGAATATGCCACAGTGCAGGAGTACAACTCTCTCCCTGGAGAACATGTGAAGCTAGATGATCGCTACACTGAGCCCCTGATCATCCAGAAACACCGTCAGCAGAGAGAGAGAGAGGAGGAGATCCGCTCCAGAGGACAGAACTTTCATCAAGTCATGGACCAGAGGGACAGCGAGGCCTACAAGAGTACCAAAGTGGAGCGGCTGTTTGATCCAGACGAGCACGGAGACATTCAGAGAACAGTGATACTGCAGGGCCACTCTGGAACTGGCAAGTCATTTACCAGTCAGAAGATCATGTCTGACTGGGCCTTTGGAAGACTTTACGAAGACCGATTTGACTTTGTTTTTCACCTGAGGTGCAAAGAACTGAACCAGGCCACTGGGAGAAAAAGTCTGATGGATCTGCTTAACTACGATCAGAGTTCATCATCAATGATCAAGCAGGTCCTTCACCAGTCTCCTGAGAGGGTTCTATTCCTGGTAGACGGCTTTGATGAGCTCAAATTCTCACTTGATGTACCTAAAGACTCCCTTCCCAGGGACCCGTGGACACAATGCTCCCCCGAAGTGACACTGAGTGGCCTGATATGGAAACATATCTTACCCGAGTCCTTTCTGCTTGTCACCACCAGATCCACAGCGTTGGACAAACTAAAAGAAGTGGTCAAACATCCAGTGAGATACGCTGAGATATTGGGCTTTTCGGAAGAAGGCGTGAAGGTCTACTTTGAGAAGTTCTTCAAACAGAAGAAACACTCACATCAAGCCTATGACTTTGTTAGGGAAAATGAAACCCTTTTCACCGCATGTTTCATTCCAGTCATCTGCTGGATCATTTGCACGGTTTATAGGGAGCAGTTTGATGAAGGCACAGAGATGATACAATCACTGGAGACCACCACCTCCATCTTTGTTGAATTTGTTGACACTCTGTTGAAGCACCACTGTCAGGATTTAGGTCAGTCAGCTCTTACTATCCTCCAAGGACTAGGCAAGCTGGCAGAACAGGGAATGGAAGAGCAGCAGGTGTCATTTGACCATGATAGTGTGTCACAGACAGTGTCAGATCCTTCCAAAGTCCCCTTCTTGTGTAAGTTTCTCCAAAAGAAAAGAGTAAGTCAGACCACTATGTACAGCTTCATGCACCTCAGCTTCCAGGAGTTTTTCACAGCCCTCTCATACATGTCACTGGGTGATGAGGAAGCTCAGGGGAAAGTTAGAGAGCTACTTTCTAAGGTTCGACATGGACTGCAACACTTTCACCTCCTGCCCATTGTTCAATTTCTCTTTGGCATCTTAAACAAGGAAGTTGCAAAACGACTGGAGGAAAAACACATCTCTTGTTCTCAAGGAATTTGGACCCAGCTCAAACATTTTATTCTGGAAGTCATTGAAAAAGGAAAGGAGGATCAAATCGTTAGACATACAATGCAGCTTTTCACATTTCATTGTCTATATGAGCTCCATGCAGATGATTTTGTTAAAGAATCCATGGAAACATACACAGACATTAATATGTCAGGAAGTCCCCTGAAGAAAACAGACTGTTGGGTGTTGATGTATTGTCTTCAGCACTGCAAGTCTATCGAATGTCTTGAACTGAGTGGGTGCAACTTAACTGCAGAGAACATGAAAATCCTTCTGCCAGCGTTGCAGAAATGTAAAGCTCTTGTGTGAGTATTGTCGCTTGTCCCTTTAATGTAGATAGCCTATTTTTACCAATGTTTTTGATTTGGAATAAATAATGTAAACTGCATTATGCTCAGTTTCTCCTGCAAGCTCCTCAATGGAGCCAAGGGAGATAATTTCCATAATGGATATTTAAGTAATAAACCATGAGAACCCAGGGATTATCGTGTGATAACTCCCGAACCAAGGGATGTTCTTCGGCCGAGGGCGAAACCAAAATCAATGGCATCTAGCTAGCTAGCACAGGTTTAATGATGATGAGACATGAACTTAAATATATAATTATTTAATAAATCATTTATAAATAGGCAAAATCCAGCTGATTGCCAAGTTAATAATATAGTCATGGAAGATTGCTAGGCAAGTGTTACTTCTCCTTAGCTTTAGTTAGCTAGCTAGCTAGCTAGCATACACACGATCACATCAAGCAGCTGAAATGACGACAAAACTATGTGCATTTTCATTTGTTTTACCTCGTCACGCTCATATGTATTGCACGGGGGAGGTAACAAATAAATGCAACATGTTGGTTAGGCACACAGCAAGGTTTATGTTATTAACCCCAGCTGTACCAAACCAGGCAAGAAGCATGTGGAAATTATGTCTAGAAACGCTTTCCTGGGGGGGATTAAGTTTATGAATGCCTGTCTGGGCTACAGGAAAGTGGATGCACATTGATACTTTAAATGGAATTAAGGCATCATGGCGTTTTGTGGGAATTAATGTGAATAATTCCCTGCTATCAACCAATCAGCAGCCAGGATTCAAACAACCTGTAATATATATATATATATTACAATTTTAACTCTTCGATTAATTCTTTCTGACATATCAGTCACTTCATGTTTTTTTGGGACACTGTTTGTAGGTTGCAGGTGGACGACCTAGCCGATGATGATTTAGATGGTCTGTTGACAGCGCTGGGAGAAGGAAAGAGTTTGGAGCTGGAGTAAGAATCACATGATCTTTACTGTAACATCAAACCTTATTCACCATAAACAGTTTTCCAGTTTAATGTACTGCATCTCTACATCAACAACCTCAGACCAATTCATACCAATTATATGAATAATCATTTCTCAATAACTTTTCTACCATCAGTCTACTACTTTGAAACAACATTATTCAAACCACACTAGTCTGTTATTAGTGATGGTTCACACAAACCTTCAACAAATATCCTTCATTAAGTTTGATAATCAGATTCATATATGTGTTTGATAAATAAATATTACATTTACTATTCATGTTTCTGTTACTCTCTGGATGTTTTTAGAGGGACTGTTTATGTTTCTCTCTTTTAAAATGGTGTTTTCTTTGCCTAACTCCAATTTGTCTGTATTTTTCAGTCTGCGTAACACCAACTTCTCTGATGAGAAAGTACAGGACTTGCTTGTTGCTCTGACTAAACACAAACCCCGAAACATTGACATTGGAGTGAAGTCCATCACCAGCAATACAGCTGACAAATTCATGTCCCTCATCAATAAGGCACATGCAGACTTGGATCTGATAAAGTAAGTCTGAACTTTAATTTTAGCTCCCAATCAACTGATTATATATCATACAATATTAAATTGAATTGATTGTCTTTGAAAACAGCAGGCAGCAGAATGCCTCAAGTTACCGATCAAAAGTTTTGTGTCACTTAGAAATGTCCTTGTTTTCGAAAGAAAAGCAAAATTTTTTGCCCATTAAAATAACATCAAATTGATCAGAAATACAGTGTAGACATTGTTAATGTTGTAAATTACTATTGTAGCTGGAAACGGCAGATTTTTAATGGAATATCTACATAGGCGTACAAAGGCGCATTATCAGCAATCATCACTCCTGTGTTCCAATGGCATGTTGTGTTAGCAATCCAAGTTTATAATTTTAAAAGGCTGATTGATCATTAGAAAACCCTTTTGCAATCATTGTTAGCACAGCTGAAAACTGTTGGTCTGATTAAAGAAGCAAAAAAAACGGGTCGTCTTTAGACCAGTTGAGTATCTGGAGCATCAGCATTTGTGTATTCGATTACAGGCTCAAAATGGCCAGAAACAAAATACTTTCTTCTGAAACTCGTCAGTCTATCCTTCTTCTGAGAAATGAAGGCTATTCCATGCGAAAAATTAACCAGAAACTGAACATCTGTTGACAATACAGCCCAGCCCTGAATGAGCATGTACTGTATGATGCAATATTTCCTTTCCTGTTGAGCTTTTCCACACTTTGCTTCATAAGACATTATACAACCTTGATCATAATGCTATATATGAACGTGGTCATTCTTATGAAAGCATTTGTAAACCTATGCACTTGCCTTGCAAGTTTTACCTACTCTGACATGTGATATGTGGTTGTCGCAACTAGTGTGAATGTACTAGCTGTCAGTGGCTCTGGATAAGAGCTTCTGCTAAATGACTAACGTGTCATTGAAATGTAGTCCTATGGTAGATGTCTGTGAGCAGTTGTTAGCAACTACTGTATGTCATGCATCACAATGCTTTATGCAATGATCATAAGGCATTATAAATGTGCTTAATGCATTATGAGGATATTAATGGAGATTATTTATGGGAAGTGTTACCAAAATTGAACAATACATAATTTCCACAATAATACTGTATATTAAATTGTCAAGAATATGACTTATCACTGTTTCCTCAGGCTTCATAGTTGTGGGAATGTTGCATTGAGTGTCCAGCTACAGAAAGATGGAGTGAGGTGAGTATCTTTTAATATTAATTGTATTTTGGTTTTCAGTTGAAATGAATGTAGAAATGTGTATTTGATTGAATTTGACTAACAGTTGTACAGATTTCTGAAAAGTTCATATCTGGTGTTTACAGTACGCATCTTGTCAATTAAATTATTCATGCAATATATATATTTTTTTAATCTCTTGTTTTTGAAGAGCTCCCAAAATTGTTCTTTGGTTAAAAGTGGCAGAGATGAAAATGATCTGTGACTCTATCAGAACATCTGGCTACAGTTTGACTGGAGTGAAGTAAGACAAAGCACACATTTCACAGCGGATATCTTTATTTATTGTCCATGTTATGGAGATGAGTCGGTGGAGCACTCAAGTGATGAGGAACCCTTGCTAATGCTAATGCCTAGGTTTAAACTCAGTGAGCGAACACATTTTGATCCTATAGCTGTAGTTAAGACATTATTGTACTTGTTGAACTCTAGTTTATCTATGACATCACTAAGTAAGTCATATTATATCACAAATAAACTACAGTTTATCTTCCTCATATAAGGTTTGGAGTAGTACAGTGAAAGATGTTTTTTTTTTGCTCCTGATGACAGGTTGAGAGTGAGGCGTGTGGCTGACGAGGGCCCATTCCTCTACCCTACAAACGATTGTAGGTTAACGTAAGGGAGACTAATAAATTATACTTCCTAAATATTCCATATTTTGAGAATCTCAAATTGAACCTTGAAAGTCTCACGGGTGATTTTTGTATTTTTTTATGTTTAATTGCATTTCATATAATTTATGTGACTTGCTGCCATATAGTGATGAACTTTGCTCAACATACTGTAGCCAGACAGTGAATAAACATTCATTGGTATATGTTCATGTGTACAGGTTACACATAGACGCGCCTCTCAGATGCGGCGTAGAGCGTGAAGGTCAACAGTCAGCACTCAGCAGCATTGAGATGTCCCTATACGGCGATGATGTATTTGACTGGAGACGCATCTGTCAGCTACTTCAAACTCTGAGGCATAAGTAAAGACTACTGTCTTCAATTTAAATCTCAGCACACAGCACGCAGCACGCACGCACGCACGCACACACACACACACACACACACACACACGCGCAGCACACGCTCACGCTCACACACACACACAGACATGGTTATAGAGAAGCACACTGGACAATGAGCCTTAAAGGTCATTTACACTTGAGCCAACATCTGCAGTGTTTATTATGAATGCGGTCTCTGCCAATGGTAGTGAAATTGCTTTGAAAACGATGCTGTCTAGTGCTCTGCTCTATAACATGCCTCGGATTGAATCCCGGCCAAACTATTACATATCTGCACACAAACAAAAATATGTCAAAAGATTTTAATGGTGTCTGTGTCTATGTTTGTGTCACATGAATGACCTCTACCAGGCCAGAGTGGGATGAGCATGCTGATGAACTGATCTCGCTGCTACACTCTCAAACCTCTCTGGGTGAAATAGTTCTGTTGGTGAGCAGCTTGACAGAGAGGTGTGCTGCCAGTGTAATCTGTCTGAGCGAGGCCTGTTCCAACCTGAAGGACATAATGTGAGTCCAACTTACTATATTATCAGTGTAGTCAGTCTCAGCGAGGCCTGTTCCAACCTGAAGGACATAATGTGAGTCCAACCTACTATATTATCAGTGTAGTCAGTCTCAGCCAGGCCTGTTCCAACCTGAAGGACATAATGTGAGTCCAACCTACTATATTATCAGTGTAGTCAGTCTCAGCCAGGCCTGTTCCAACCTGAAGGACATAATGTGAGTCCAACCTACTATATTATCAGTGTAGTCAGTCTCAGCGAGGCCTGTTCCAACCTGAAGGACATAATGTGAGTCCAACCTACTATATTATCAGTGTAGTCAGTCTCAGCCAGGCCTGTTCCAACCTGAAGGACATAATGTGAGTCCAACCTACTATATTATCAGTGTAGTCAGTCTCAGCGAGGCCTGTTCCAACCTGAAGGACATAATGTGAGTCCAACCTACTATATTATCAGTGTAGTCAGTCTCAGCCAGGCCTGTTCCAACCTGAAGGACATAATGTGAGTCCAACCTACTATATTATCAGTGTAGTCAGTCTCAGCCAGGCCTGTTCCAACCTGAAGGACATAATGTGAGTCCAACCTACTATATTATCAGTGTAGTCAGTCTCAGCCAGGCCTGTTCCAACCTGAAGGACATAATGTGAGTCCAACCTACTATATTATCAGTGTAGTCAGTCTCAGCGAGGCCTGTTCCAACCTGAAGGACATAATGTGAGTCCAACCTACTATATTATCAGTGTAGTCAGTCTCAGCCAGGCCTGTTCCAACCTGAAGGACATAATGTGAGTCCAACCTACTATATTATCATTGTCTGTGTTCTTATATTTGTTTCAGTGTTACTGTTCCACTCATGAATCCTCTATTCTCTTTCTCTCTTAGCCTTCAAGTAAACGGTTTCTTATTGGAGGAAGGAATGCAATGCTTATGTGAATCAAAGAGGCGCCCAGATTGCCAGTTACTTCTCTTGGGGTATGGACGTACTTACTGTATATTATATTTTATACCATGGCATTGATGAATACTTGTTTCTGATTGGCTATAAGGGCATTCTAGGGCGTGCATTATTTAAGTGATGTGGCCCAAGAAGCCGGTGTTTGGAGGATATATTGGCATGGGTGTTGTTTTGTTGAAGGCCGGCAAACTGTGCAATATATATCCTTCAAACACCAGATTCTCGGGCATTATTACTTTTTTACAACGGGTTACCAAATAATAATTTACATATTTTCATTAAAAACATTTTTTTTATTGATTTATTCATACTATTTCATCCTTCCTCAAGATTTAGTCCCGAGTCAAATCTAGGGTTGCTACCCAAGCCGCCTGGTCATTCGTTCGTTTGCCAGAGACACGACCCAGTCGTTAAGTCTTTTTGTTCTGTATCTATGGACAAAACCTAGTCGTTCGTTCTACATTTTCCATTGCCATACTGGCTGGCAACATTATTATCCCTTGCTTGCTAGCTAGCCAGCTACAGCTAACTTACAGTCACGTCGAACAGTGCAGCCAGAATAACAGCAAATTAGCTGCATTTGCGTTTGTTTGAGTTGTTTTCTCGTGACATTTATTTTTAATACATCCCTAACAATGAGCTAATGATATGTGCTTTCGTCTGGCATAGAACATATGCTTTCTTGTCAGGACACTGTTGTTCAGAGGAGCTAGCCAACAACACAGCTAACACAATCACTTCAAACTGAAGCTGGAAAGACAGCAAACTAGCTGCATATAATTTTTATAGTACAGATCAAGTTCATAAATTGCCTGGCTGGGCTGATGAGACAGTGGATTGTGCAGTCAGATGGAACAGAGTAAAAATACATTTTAAAGTAATAGATTTAGCCGGTGGGAATTTGTGGAATAGACACCGGCTGGAATACGGATTTGACCAATCAGCATTCAGTATTAGACCCACCCATTGGATAATTCCCTATAATGCACGGTAGAATTCAATGGCTATAGTTCATTCTTACATGTTCTATTTTTGAGCTGCTTTTGAAAGCAAAAGTCGAATTGGAAACATTATTGACATTTGTTGAATTTGATTTTCATAATGGCAAGCTAATCAAATCAAATGTATTTATATAGCCCTTCATACATCAGCTGATATCTCAAAGTGCTATACAACCCAGCCTAAAAACCCAACCAGCAAGCAATGCAGGTGTAGAAGTACGGTGGCTAGGAAAAACTCCCTAGAAAGGCCAAAACATAGGAAGAAACTTAGAGAGGAACCAGGCTATGTGGGGCAAGCTAGGACTGATGGTTTGGTTAGCTAAACTAGCAAGTCTGTTTGGTTACCACGGCAACTACTTTAGCAATCTAGTGAACTTGCAAGCTACTGTACTTCAGTGGATGATGAACACATTTTTACCAGCAAATGAACAAATGTCTAGCGGAAAATGTGTTCAATTATAGCTGTGGGATAATCGATAAAAGGGATAATCGAATTGGGGCTCTAGAAAGTAATGCAACTCTGTGGAAGCAGTGTTGCCAACTTACCGACTTTGTCGCTGTATTTAGCGAGTTTTCAGACCCCTCTAAGCAACACATTTTCAAAAAGGGTCCTGCGACAAATCTAGCAACTTTTTCTGGTGTTATTGGAGACTTTTGGAGACTCTGACGTGAAAGCACTTATCATTCTTACTCTTCTAAACGAGCAGCGGGTGCTGCCGTGGGCCCCAACCCTGTCCCAAAGCACTCACAGGCGGCCCAGTCCTCGCGCAGCAGTCCCTCCCAGCTGCAGTCAGAGCAGGAGATGTTCACCCCTCCGCATCCAGACTGCAAATGAATCGGGCATGCGGGTACACAAAAGAAAACAATTAACCTGAATTAGGGACAGACTAGTCACCATCATTTTCTCACATTGCCATTGACCGTTTTTTATATTGTCTCTTTTTGGTCCATTTAGATTGTTAATGTAGATTTGAATACAATTTTTTTATTTTTTATGTTATGGTTAAAAATGTTCATGTTTTACTGTGACTTGTTGTAGGCTACTACGTGGACCATGAGGTTAAAAACCAAACCAAATTAAGAAAACGAAACAAAAAAACAAAAATGGTCAGTTTTGCCGGTCCCAAGCCAGGATAAAGGAGGAGGGTTGGAATTGGGACATAAAAAAACAAGAATCGACAGAAGAAAGATCATTTGTAGTTCTAATCATATTTCGGGTGTTTTTTTACTCACTTTTTGTCTCTCCCACGACATTATTCCTCTCTCCTACAGCGTCCATCACAATTTCATGCACACGACCGATTATGCAAATTAGGCAATGACGTCATTTAGCAACTTCTAGCAACTTTTAGGACAGCCAATAGCTACTTTCCTTACTGAGAAGTTGGCAACACTGCATGGAAGGTCAGTCCACTTCGCTAGCGCGTTGTCTAACACACCTTCCACGTCGTTCCCTTATTTTCCATAGAACGCATAATAGCCCCTCGTTGATTATCTCTTACGTATCAGTTATTTGAGGCTTGAATAAACCAATGAATCAACTGAAGTTAATAATAGGGTGTGCCACTTCTTCAGGTGTTAATCATCCCTTACCTCTGCAGGAGGAGATGCAGGAAGCTTGCTGACCAGTGCTCTGAGGAGAAGGACAAGAGGCTCAGTTGTAATGACAACGTTTTACTCGCTCTACATGGAGAATCATTCATAGAGATTGTGTTAAGGCATGGGAAGGAAAGCGGTATTGATGACACGTGGAATGGGAACGAAATCAATATTGATGACATGTGGAATGGGAACGAAAGCAATATTGATGACATGTGGAATGGGAACAAACTCAATATTTATAACACGTGGAATGGGAACGAAAACGATAGTGATGACACGTGGAATGGGAACGAAAACGATAGTGATGACACGTGGAATGGGAACGAAAAGGATAGTGATGACACGTGGAATGGGAAAGAAAGCAATAGGCCTGGAGATTATATAAAGTGGAAAGGGTGTTGTGTTGTTGGATAGTGACTATGATGAAGACAACAGAGATGGTGTAAGAAATATAACAAGAGGACAAAGACAACAGAGATGGTGTAAGAAATATAACAAGAGGACAAAGACAACAGAGATGGTGTAAGAAATATAACAAGAGGACAAAGACAACAGAGATGGTATAAGAAATATAACAAGAGGACAAAGACAACAGAGATGGTATAAGAAATATAACAAGAGGACAAAGACAACAGAGATGGTATAAGAAATATAACAAGAGGACAAAGACAACAGAGATGGTATAAGAAATATAACAAGAGGACAAAGACAACAGAGATGGTATAAGAATTATAACAAGAGGACAAAGACAACAGAGATGGTATAAGAATTATAACAAGAGGACAAAGACAGAGATGGTATAAGAATTATAACAAGAGGACAAAGACAACAGAGATGGTATAAAAAATATAACAAGAGGACAAAGACAACAGAGATTGTGAGAAATAAAGCATACAAGAGACAGAGGACAAAGACAAGAGTGAAGAGACATACCTTTGATCCTGATACCACTTAGATTTGGACTGATACTAACTATACTTACTGGAAATGTTTTTGGGGTGGTAATTTCAAAATGTAACTTTAGAAAGACTACAAGATTAAGCCAAATGAACTGAACTGAACAGATCTTACCTGCATTGGAGTCTTTATGGGAATGGTTCACACCATAAACAATGTAATATGCTGTATCGTTAAATATTATATGGACATTTCTGTATTATATGCACCACTAAACATGCCAATTTGAACTTTCCACTGCAGTACTTCCTTCATTGTAATATATTTTACTCCCATGCATTTTTTACCACCATACTTATGTTTCTTCTTGATATTATTATTGTCTAATTAAATACATTATTACATGTAATTGTTCATACTATATATGTTTATGTTGTGTGTATACTGTTTGTGTACATTATTATTTCTACATTCGGTCTGTTTATTGAATTGTCAGCACCATTTCACCATTTCAAATCCCTGGTACATGTAAATGTGCTTGGTGAGTAAAGGTGGTTGTGATTCTGAATCTGATTCTGTGAGTAGAAGTGCAGGAGACAAGCAGCATTTCTCTGAGCCTCTCATATTCCCTGGGTTTCCGCTTGTGTTCCTCTGTCGCTCAGTTGGTAGAGCTTGGAGCTTGCAGTGCTAGCACAGTGGGTTTGATTCCCACGACCACCCGAAAGTTAAATGTATGCGTGACTGTAAATTGCTTTGGATAAAATTGTATGCTAAATGGCATGTAGTGTTATCATTAAATGTTGGCCACAGGAGATGAGTCAATTCTCTCTTCTCCTCCTTTGGGCTCCCGAGTGGTGCAGTGGTCTAAGACACTGCATCTCAGTGCAAGAGTGCAGTTTGAATCCAGGGTTCATCACATCTGGTCGTGATTGGGTGGCGCACAATTAGCCCAGTGTTGTGCGGGGTAGGCTGTCGTTGTAAATAATAATTTGTTCTTAACTGAGTTTCCTAGTTATTTATTTTTTATTTTATTTGGTCTTTATGTTGGTTACGCCCCTGGCAGCATCATACCATTCCAATAGTCTTGTGAATCTGTCAGGAATATTTTGTGGATGAAAATACTTTGTTAGCTAACACACCTGGATTACCCATTAGGCCTGCAAGTACAGCTATGGAGAGTTAATCAAGCTTCCTACGGGTGCAATTTCAGACACATATGCAATCATTAATGAATTACAGAACTCATCTTTGTTGCCTTTAAAGACTATTGTAATCTGTACTACACAGGATTCCATCTTCCTCTTTTAGCACTAGACACAGCCTCATCCAATTCAAGGTGGTTCAGTGTTTCCACTAGTCCGGGGCCAAACATGGAAGAATATTCTCCGATTCTGATCCTACTTGTATTTGATGTAAAACGGAATCACACTGTTTCATATGTTTTGGGACTGTCATAAACTGTCAGGTTGGAATTAACATTTAAAAGTTTCTCTGATATGGCAGTGTCATAGATCCGTCTCCCCTTACAGCCATTTTTGGAGTACTACCCATAGGCAACCATCTTTATAGCACTCTTTCAGCTCGATGGCTAGTACTCCAGAACCGGAAGATGGTGGTTCCCTCATCTTATAAATAAGACATTACATTGAGTACACGTGGGAACTCCATACTGTTTTATGAAACTTAGGCTCCATACCGGTCTTACTATGAACAGTCCACCTTCTGATTGCATTCTTATTAAAACAAAATGGATATGTATTTGACTTCCCTATTGTCATGGTTCCACCTGTCACCAGAGGGCGCCAGAGACCGTCCTGGAGACATTAATGACATTCAGGTGTGTCCTATTATGAATTATGAATTGTTTACCGTGTGCATTTGCTGAGGGAGTTTTCGTGATCCTTCGGCTACCGTATCTCAGTTAAGTATTAGGTTCATCCATAACCACTGATTCCTCATCTGGTCTCTTCTCTACACCTGGGTCCAACCTCACCACATTCCACCTCTGACTTACTGGTTGTGTTTTTGTGTGTGGTGGGGGTAGGCCTTGAGATTGGTGATGTGTGTCCATCAATGCTTGAAGAATGTAACTTGTGCCTCTTGCCCCATCAGACCCTAAAACGTATGCTTATTTTGCTCCCTTTCTTAAAAACACCATTGTAAACTTACATTTTGGTCCAGTTAATGGTCAGTCTTTGTGGTCATGACTGTCTGTGAATGTGAGTGGTTGCATTTCTCCACCCTCCACCAATCGGCTGATTACAGGAACAGTGACAGGGTGTTCGTTGTGTTCTTGTTTGAACTACAGATTAGCCTTTAACCTTTGTACCCTTCTGCCCTGTGTGTATATAACTTGTCTTTAAGTCTTTATACTTTAAATAAATCATTGTTGACTATATTATTTATATTTTTTACATTGTGTTGTTTACATTGTAATTGTGTGTGATTTGTGTGTACAACTGAATAAACAAGAGTAAAAAAAAAAGAGTTGTAGATGTATTGAATGAACGAATAATTAACCAATAAACTTTGTTTGTGGACCACCCTAATCCCAGTTATTTACGTTAAATTAACATACATTTTCTGAGAAGATAAATAACCTACTGATTCAAAACAACATGTACTACATGAGGTAAGTATCAAACGTTTTCGAAGATGCCGTTGTCTGGCTTTACGAGCTGTAGCCTGCAGTCAACGCAAAATATGGTGTACTGTTATTTTGAGAAAGCCAACATTTTCTGTATTATAAATGAGACTATATGATACGACAGGCCAAATTGATTATTTTTGTGATGTTGTCCTACATTAAATGTATTTATTAGACAGGGACAAGGTGGAGTGGCAATTCAACTGCTCAGACATGAGATGTATGTGGCAGGGACTCCAGACAATCACGGATTACAAAAACAGACACCGATGCCTCGCTCTGGACGAACTAAACACCTTCTTTGCCCGCTTCGAGGAAAACAACATCAAGCCACGGACGTTCGTGAGGACTCTGTGCTCTCGACGTGAGAAAATCATTTTAAGCGTGTTAACCCTCGCAAGGCTTCCGGCTCAGATGGCATCCCAAACTGTGACCTCAGAGCATGTGCAGACAGGCTGGCTGGAGAATTTACAGACATATTCAATCTCTCCCTATCCCAGTCTGTTACCCCACTTGCTTCAAGATGTACAATATTGTTCCTGTTCCCAAGAAAGCAAAGGTAACTGAACTAAATGACTATCACCCCATAACACTCACTTCTGTCATCATGAAGTGCACTTATATTGCAGTGTCCTGCAGGTATACTGCACTCTGACAGCAGTTATATTGCAGTGTCCTGCAGGTATACTGCATTCTGACAGCATTTTAAGTGTTTATATTTCTTTCATTAGTCCATTGTTGATATAGTCCAACAACATTTTGCATGTCAGCAATTAAGTTATCAAGATTGTAACTTTCAAAATACAGAAATCTGGCCTGTATGATGCATATGATGCATTTAGCTTGCTAGTTAGCTAGCTAGGACACGGTGTCGCCCCTGCCTCCCGCCTGCTGTGTACTGGGAAGACTAGCTGGCTAAGCTAGCACACAGTGTCCTTACGCTCCCGCCTGACGAACACCTGCCCTCAACGTTAGAACTGTGGGAAAACAGTGCCAGATAAGCGGGGGCGAAGGACACTGTCTACCGTTGTATGGCAAGGTAGCTACAATTGTGGCCCCCGCCCCGTCTTGTGTGGGGTTTATCGGCAGCTGGCATCCAACGTTATTGTGCATTAAAGCCACGTACTGGAGCGCCCCCATCTCCTGCCTGTCCTAGCTTAAACATCGACCAATATAAGTATAAAGAGGGGTTCCTGCAGATGCAGTGAATGCCCACATGCAGGAATGCCCCTCCTCGTGCAACTGGGTCATGGACTTCTGGACGGGCCAACCCCAAGTGGTGAAGTAGGCAACAACACCTCTGCCACGCTCATCCTCAACACAGGCAAACACAGCGGTACATTCTCAGCCCCCTCATGTACTCCCTTTTCACCCATGACTGCTGTTCATGCACGTATCCAACTCAATCAGCAAGTTTGCTGATGACAACACTGGTAGGCCTGATTACCAACAACAATGATACAGCCTACAGGGGGAGGTGAGAGCACTTGCGGGGAGAAGTACCAGGAAAATAACCTCAACGTCAACAAAAGGAAGGAGCTGATAGCAGATTATGGACTAAAGGAGGAAGTAGAGAGAACACGCCCCCATCCACTTCGATGGGGCTGCAGTGGAGAGGTTCAAAAGATTAAAGTCCCTCGGCGTGCAAATCACTGACAACCTGAAATGGTCCCTTCACACAGACAGCATGGTGAAGAAGGTGCAATGGTGCCTCTTCAACCTCAGCAGGCTGAAGAAACTAGGCTTTTCCCAAGACCTGTATGAACTTGGACAGATGAAATGTTGAGAGCATCCTGTCGGCTGTATCACCGCCTGGTATGGCAATTGCACCGTTCTCAACCGCAGGGCTCTCCAGAGGGTGGTGTGATCAGCCGAACACATCACCAGGGACACACTGCCTGCTCTCCGTGACATCTATAGCACCCGGTGTCACATAAAGGCCAAGAGAAGATCATCAAGGACCTCAGCCACCGAACCTGTGAACCCTCCTACCATCTAGAAGGCGAAGACCGTACAGCTGTATCAAAGCTGGGACAGAGAGACTGAGAAACAGCTTCTATCTCCAGGCCACCAGACTGTTGAACAGTCACCACTAGCCGGCCTCCGCCCTGTACCCTGTACCCTGCCCTGTACCTTAATCACTGTTCTAGCTGGCTACCACCCGATACTCTACCCTGAACCTTAGTCACTGTTCTAGCCGGCTACCACCCGATACTCTACCCTGAACCTTAATCACTGTTCTAGCTGGCTACCACCCGATACTCTACCCTGAACCTTAGTCACTGTTCTAGCCGGCTACCACCCGATACTCTACCCTCAACCTTAGTCACTGTTCTAGCCGGCTACCACCCGATACTCTACCCTCAACCTTAGTCACTGTTCTAGCCGGCTACCACCCGATACTCTACCCTCAACCTTAGTCACTGTTCTAGCCGGCTACCACCCGATACTCTACCCTGAACCTTAATCACTGTTCTAGCTGGCTACCACCCGATACTCTACCCTCAACCTTAGTCACTGTTCTAGCCGGCTACCACCCGATACTCTACCCTCAACCTTAGTCACTGTTCTAGCCGGCTACCACCCGATACTCTACCCTGAACCTTAATCACTGTTCTAGCTGGCTACCACCCGATACTCTACCCTCAACCTTAGTCACTGTTCTAGCTGGCTACCACCCGATACTCTACCCTGAACCTTAGTCACTGTTCTAGCTGGCTACCACCCGATACTCTACCCTGAACCTTAGTCACTGTTCTAGTCGGCTACCACCAGATACTCTACCCTGAACCTTAGTCACTGTTCTAGCTGGCTACCACCCGATACTCTACCCTGAACCTTAGTCACTGTTCTAGCTGGCTACCACCCGATACTCTACCCTGAACCTTAGTCACTGTTCTAGCCGGCTACCACCCGATACTCTACCCTCAACCTTAGTCACTGTTCTAGCCGGCTACCACCCGATACTCTACCCTGAACCTTAATCACTGTTCTAGCTGGCTACCACCCGATACTCTACCCTCAACCTTAGTCACTGTTCTAGCTGGCTACCACCCGATACTCTACCCTGAACCTTAGTCACTGTTCTAGCCGGCTACCACCCGATACTCTACCCTGAACCTTAATCACTGTTCTAGCTGGCTACCACCCGATACTCTACCCTGAACCTTAGTCACTGTTCTAGCCGGCTACCACCCGATACTCTACCCTGAACCTTAATCACTGTTCTAGCTGGCTACCACCCGATACTCTACCCTGAACCTTAGTCACTGTTCTAGCCGGCTACCACCCGATACTCTACCCTCAACCTTAGTCACTGTTCTAGCCGGCTACCACCCGATACTCTACCCTCAACCTTAGTCACTGTTCTAGCCGGCTACCACCCGATACTCTACCCTGAACCTTAATCACTGTTCTAGCTGGCTACCACCCGATACTCTACCCTCAACCTTAGTCACTGTTCTAGCTGGCTACCACCCGATACTCTACCCTGCACATTAGAGATTGCTGCCCTATGTACATAGAGTCATTGAACACTGGTAACTTAAATAATGTTTACATACTGTTTTACCCACTTTATATGTATATACTGTATTCTGGTTCCTCAAATATACTAACTACTGCTCTACAGTACAAATCAAATAAAACGGTATTAGTCACGTGCCGAATACAACAGGTAGACCTTACACTGAAATGCTTACTTACGAGTCCCTAACCAACAATGCAGTAAAAAAATATATATATGTATAGCTAAGAATAAGAACTAAAAGTAACAAGTAATTAAAGAGCAGCAGTAAAATAACAATAGTGAGACTATATACAGGGGGTACCGGTACAGAGTCAATGTGCGGGTTAGTTGAGGTAATATGTACATGTAGGTAGAGTTATTAAAGTGACTATGCATAGATGATAACAACAGAGAGTAGCAGCGGTGGATTTGTATTTATTATGGATCCCCAGTAGCTGCTGCCAAAGCAGCAACTACTCTTCCTGGGGTCCAGAAATATAAAGGCAGTTTATACATTTTTAAAACATTACAATACATTCACAGATTTCACAACAGACTGTGTGCCCTCAGGCCCCTACTAAACCACTACCATATATCTACAGTACTAAATCCATGTGTATGTATACTGTGTATATTATCGTGTGTATATTATCGTGTGTGTGTGTGTGTGTGTGTGTGTGTGTGTGTGTGTGTGTGTGTGTGTGTGTGTGTGTGTGTGTGTGTGTGTGTTTGTGTTGCTTCATATGCATGTGTCTGTGCCAATGTTTGTGTTGGCTTCACAGTCCCCACTGTTCCATAAGGTGTTTTTTTGGGGGGGGATCTGTTTTTAAATCTAATTTTACTGCTTGCGTCAGTTTGTTCCACTTAATGTGGAATGGTAGGGAGGTCCATGTAGTCATGGAGGTACTCTATGTAGTGGTCTTGTAGCGGACTGTGGAGAGAGCGGAGGAGCGGGGTCCCACCAGACGGGCTCCCTGGATAGTCTGTTCTGACAAGTGCCTGGATTAGGACCTGTGGTGACTGTGAAGTCTGTTCTGGAGACCTCTTGTGACATGTCATGTGGGGTATGCATGGGCCATTGCTCATCCAAATATTTGTATGTACATATTCTTATTCATTCCTTTACACTTGTGTGTATAAGGTAGTTGTTGTGAAATTGTTAGATTACTTGCATGGTCGGGAACTCGAAGCACAAGCATTTCGCTACACTCACATTAGCATCTGCTAACCTTGTCTATGTGACCAATAACATTTGATTTGATTTGAAGGCGAGGTCAGTACTGGTAAAGCTGGGACTGAGAGACTGAAAAATAGCTTCCATCTCAAGGCCATCAGACTGTTAAATAGCCACCACTAGGCGGCTTCCACCCGGTTACGTAACCCTGCACCTTAGAGGCTGCTGCACCATATACATAGACATGGAATCACTGGCCACTTTAATAATGGAACACTAGTCACTTTAATAATGGTTACATATTTTTACTATACCCTTCTCATATGTAGAGTTGAAGTCGAAAGTTTACATACACTTAGGTTGGAGTCATTAAATCTAGTTTTTCAACCACTCCCCAAATTTATTGTTAAAAAACTATAGTTTTGGCCAGTCGGTTAGGGCATCTACTTTGCATGACACAAGTCATTTTTCCAACAATTGATTACAAACAGATTATTTCACTTATCATTCACTGTATCACAATTCCAGTGGGTCAGAAGTGTACATACACTGTGCTTTTAAACAGAAAGTTGACTGTGCCTTTAAACAGCTTGGAAAATTCCAAAAAATGATGTCATTGCTTTAGAAGCTTCTGACAGGCTAATTGACATAATTTGAGTCAATTGGAGGTGTACCTGTGGATGTGTTTCATGCCCTACCTTAAAACTCAGTGCCTCTTTGCTTGACATCGAGGGAAAATCAAAAGAAATCAGCCAAGACCTCAGAAAAAAATTGTAGACCTCCACAAGTCTGGTTCATACTTGGGAGCAATTTCCAAACGCCTGAAGGTACCATGTTCATCTGTACAAACAATAGTACGTAAGAAAAACACCATGGGACCACGCAGCCATCATACCGCTCAGGAAGGAGACGCGTTCTGTCTCCTAGAGATGAACGTACTTTGGTGCAAATCATTCCCAGAACAACAGCAAATGACGTTGTGAAGATGCTGGAGGAAAAAGGTACAAAAGCATCTATATCCACAGTAAAACGAGTCTTATATCAACATAACCTGAAAGGCCGCTCAGCAAGGATGAAGCCTCTGCTCCAAAACCGCCATAAAAAAGCCAGACTACGGTTTGCAACTGCACATGGGGACAAATATCGTACTTTTTGGAGAAATGTCAAAAATAGAACTGTTTGGCCATAATGACCATCATTATGTTTGGAGGAAAAAGGGGGAGGCTTGCAAGCCGAAGAACACCATCCCAACCGTGAAACACAGGGGTGGCAGCATCATGTTGTGGGGGTGCTTTGCTGCAGTAGGGACTGGTGCACTTCACAAAATAGATGGCATCATGAGCACAGAAAAATATGTGAATAAATTAAAGCAACATCTCAAGACATCAGACAGGAAGTTAAAGCTTGGTCGCAAATGGGTCTTCCAAATGGACAATGACCCCAAGCATACTTCCAAAATGGCTTAAGGCAAAATGGCTTGATAAGGACAACAAAGTCAAGGTATTGGAGTAGCCATCACAAAGCCCTGAACTCAGTCCTATAGAACATTTGTGGGCAGAACTGAAAAAGTGTGTGTGAGCAAGGAGGCCTACAAACCTGACTCAGTTACACCAGCTCTGTCAGGAGGAATGGGCCAAAATTCAACCAACTTATTGTGGGAAGCTTGTGGAAGGCTACCCGAAATGTTTGACCCAAGTTAAACAATTTAAAGGCAATCCTACCAAATACTAATTGAGTGTATCTAAACTTCTGACCCACTGGGAATGTGATGAAAGAAATAAAAGCTGAAATAAATCATTATTCATTACTATTATTCTGACATTTCACATTCTTAAAATAAAGTGGTGATCCTAGCTGACGTTAGACAGGGAATTTTGACTTGGATTAAATGTCAGGAATTGTGAAAAACTGAGTTTAAATGTATTTGGCTAAGGTGTATGTAAACTTCCGACCAACTGTATTCTATTCTACTGTATTTTAGTCTATTCCATTTCGACATTGCTCTTCCTAATATTTATGTACTTAAATATTTTACTTTTAGGTTTGTGTGTATTGTGTGTATTGTTGTGAATATTTTGATATTACTACACTGTTGGAGCTAGAAACACAAGCATTTCGCTACACCCGCAATAACATCTGCTACATATGTGTATGTGACCAATACAATTGGATTTGATTTGATATATGTTGGTTACTTTCTAAATGTAATCTGTTAGTTACTAGTTACTTGTCCAAAATTGTAATCAGTAACGTAACTTTTGGATTACCCAAATCCAAGACAACTTCCCCCTTAATAGACATTAGAAGAAGACAAAAAGGTATGTTACCAATTGAACGACATCTTTCGTAGGATGAATCAATGTTAAAGTTTACATAGCTGGACATATATGGATGTTACATTTTACTTTGTAGGTTGGTTATGTAGACTTCTTCTAACCCATCGCTTCTACTACACATAATAATACGATTAAATTACTTCTTTACATTAAAAACCAAACTCTATCAGAAATCTAGTCATTCCAATAAATGTTATACCCCTTGATCTTCAAGAATAGGACTTATGGAAGTATAGATCAACCAAATTATTTGACCTGAGTATAACCCCAAAACGAAGCCCTACTCTGTTGTTAATGATTTTGTTGACATGGAGAGCTGATTGGGCTCATTGATATATTGATATATGTATATATTCAAATGTTTGGACACACGGGCCTCCTGAGTGGCACAGCAGTCTAAGGCACTTCATCTCAGTGCTAGCTGTGTCAATACATATCCTAGTTCGATCCCATGCTCAGGCCGCAACCGGGAGACTGTCACGACTTCCGCGAAGTCGGTTCCTCCCCTTGTTCGGTCAACGTCACTGGTTTTCTAGCCATCGCTGATCCACCTTTCATTTTTCCATTTGTCTTGTTTTGTTTTCCTTCACACGTGGTTTAAATTCCCTCGGTATTAGACGTGTATATAACCCTCTGTTCCCCCCATGTCTATGTGTGGAATTGTTTGTTGTTTCGTGTATGTGCACGCTACACTGGTTTGCGCTGGGTTATGTTACCCGTATTGTGTTTAGTGTTCTTAGTGCCGTGTGTTTTTGTTTGCCTAAATAAAAGGTTCTGTTTGCTACCCAAATTCTGCTCTCCTGCGCCTGACTTCCTTACAGCCAGTTACGCATACCTAACAGAGACCCATTAGGCGGCACACAATTGGCCCAGCATCGTCCAGGTTAGGGGAGGATTGATCTCTGCCTGTGTGGTTCCCACAGTGAAGCATGGAGGAGGAGGTGTGATGGTGCTTTTCTGGTGACACAGTCTGATTTATTTAGAATTCAAAGCACACTTAACCAGCATAGCTACCACAGCATTCTGCAGCGATACGCCATCCCATCTGGTTTGTGCTTAGTGGGACTATCATTTGTTTTTCAACAGGACAGTGACCCAACACAGCTCCTTGGCATTCTTTCAACAAGCCTCACGAGGAATGCTTTTCCAACAGTCTTGAAGGAGTTCCCACATATGCTGAGCACTTGTTAGCTGCTTTTCCTTCACTCTGCGGTCCAACTCCTCACAAACCATCTCAATTGGGTTGAGGTTGGGTGATTATGGAGGCCAGGTCATCTGATGCGGAACTCCATCACTCTCCTTGGTCAAATAGCCCTGACACAGCCTAGAGGTGTGTTTTGGGTACTTGTCCTGTTGAAACACAAATTATAGTCCCACTAAACGCAAACCAGATGGGATGAGTAGGTGTTTCCAAACTTTTGACTGGTACTGTAAATATAATTTACAAGTCCAAAAATTGATGTATCAACTACAGCTTGCCCCTTTAAGTCTATCAAAAGTGTACGAGTTTGAGCATGTGTACATTAAGCCTATGTACGTAAGCGGTACCGGTGCGCCAAGTCTAGGTCCAAAAGGCTTCTGAACAGCTTCAACCCCCAAGCCATGACACTGCTGAACAGCTAATCAAATGGCCACCCGGACTATTTGCGTTGCCCCCCTTGTTTTACGCTGCTGCTACTCACTGTTTATTATATAGTATCTATGCATGGTCACTTTACCCCTACCTACGTGTACATATTACCTCAATTACCTCGACTAACCTGTACCTCCGCACATTGACTCGGTACCGGTACCCCTGTATATAGCCTCATTATAGTTTTTTTTTTTATTGTTGCTCTTTTATTATCATTAACTTTATTTTATTTAGTAAATCTTTTTTTCTTAACTTAAAACTGCTTTGTTGGTTACAATTAAAATTTCCCATTACCTTACATAATCATTTGTGGTGCTTTCGCCGTAAAGCCTATTTGAAATTGGACACTGTGGTGGGATTAACATGAAGTGTATCTTTAAAATGGTGTGGAATACTTGTATGTCTGAGGAATTTTAATTATGAGATTTCTGTTGTTTTGAATTTGGCGCCCTGCACTTTCACTGGCTGTTGTCATATCGATCCCGTTAGCGGGATCTCAGCCATAAGAAGTTTTAAGTGAGTTTTGAGAAGTTCAATCAGGATTTCTTGTGTCTCCTGATGGTTTCGGATTTCTAAAACTTGAAATATTGTTCATCATCGGTTATACTAGAGACATGAGGGGTGCCATAGTCTAGGGTCTACACCAGACGTTAATGGTTATCATGAGTTCCAGGAAGTATAAAACCTGCCAACGTACTTGAAGAACAGAGTGGTCTACAGTATATCAGGCAGCAGGAAAGTACACCTCTATCTCCCCGTCGCTCTGCCTGGGGACTCCATGGACAAGTACACTCTGGCTAAGCTATAAACAGACACCTCAGTTCAGTACATATTGTCTAAGCTATAGACAGATACCTTGGTTCAGTCAAATCTGGGCATCTACTCAATGAAAAATATCCAAGTAAGAAGACATATGATCATAAAACATGTCTTTTCTACAAGAGGGCATATTCGCACAACCAATGAATTAGAGCCATTACAAAGGAATCAGACGCATCTAGACTACCATCTAGTGTCATGTTGGATCAGATATGGACGTCACATAGCTGACGACAACCTATCCTTGGATGCCCTCATCACGATGGCCATCCGTCTGGATAACCTGCTTCGGGAGCGTCAGTACCCCCATCGCCTCTCTCCCTCCTCCGTTGATCATTCTGAGTCTGAACCCATGGGCTCTCCCATGGGCACTCTCCGCGGCTCAACGATGCAGTCATAGACAGTTGGGCCTCTGTCCTTGCGGACAGGAGGGGCACCAGCTTCAACGGCGTCTGGTACATTCTAACTTGGGGTCCACGTGAGCAGAGGGACAGCCACGTGATTATCCGTCTCCTGGGTTAAGCGTGAGTATTCTATCATCATCACTTTCCGACGAACCTTTCCCAGTAACGATTTCACTGGCTGACTGACCTTCATGTTTTGTTTCTACAGCTCTAGTGGACTCCAATGCCTTAACATCACCACATACCCACTCTCCCCCCCCTTGTCCTGTTCAAGCTCTGGATAGTCAAGCACAAGGATCCAGGACAATAACACACATCACAGCACCACTCACCCTCACCTTGGAATCCATGATTAAAGAAAGCCTTCCCTTCCTCATCATCAGTGCACCCGTACACAAGATCATCCTCTGCCTCCCATGGCTTCATACCGAGAGCGTTATCACCCAGTCGTCCAGAACAGCTGGTGCTCTCGTGCATGCTTCAGTGTTGCTTGCCTTGAAGTGAGGATAAAAGGCATTTAGCTCGTCTGGTAGGCTCGCATCCCTGTGCAGCTCGCGCCTGGGATTCCCTTTGCTGTTCAGCAACGCTCCCCATCCAACCTGACATAACTTGAGAGGATCTGCAGAGAAGACTAGGGGAAACTCCCCAAATACAGGTTTGCCAAACTTGTAGCGTCCAACAAAAGAAGACTCAAGGCTGTAATAACTGCCAAAGGTGCTTCAACAAAGTACTGAGTCTAAATTGTAATGTAAAAGGGATATTTCTGTTTTAAATGTTTAATAGATTTGCAAAAAATTCTAAAAACCTGTATTTGCTTTGTCATTATGGGGTATTGTGTGTAGATTGATGAGGAGAAAAATGTTTAAATTTGAGAAGAAGGCTGTAACGTATCAAAATGTGGAAAAAGTCAAGGTTTCTGAATACTTTCCGAACAAACTGTGTAACTCTACCAGTGAATGTAATGCATGTACAGTATTATTGGCTAGGGCACATAATAATACAACACTGTCTACTGTAACACTTGTCTTTCTGTCTTCTAACAAATTGATTCATGTTTACCAACACCAATATGGTTTTACACCATTACAAAATGTTGTGAACATAACTTTATTATCAAATGAGGCAGACGGTCCTCTTATTTTCACAATATGGACAGGTTTTCATCGGGTCTAATCAGTTTGGTCTGTGACTGAGATCTCCTAACCCCTTTTCCACAACCTTACTGAACGGGTTAAAACAGGAATGTTGCCTGTGAAGGTAGACCACTCCTTGCCTGGCAATAATTGACTTGCGCACAAAACACTACATTCATAAAGATCAGAAAACGACATTTTCACACCGCACCTTCAACTGTGTTTATGAGGGGTGAGTAGCCTACTAGAAATGTACATGTTTAAAAATGTGTTGGATGTACAAGAATTACACACCAACTCATTTTATTGTGATGTTACAATCTGATTACAATTCAAATACATGTTAAAATAGCTTTCACAACACATGCACAAGCAAGCTGGGAGTAAATTTAGTTTAGTATAGTTTTTAAAAAATTACTACAGTTAAAATGTATCGGAAACAGGTTGCAAACGGAATGTGTGATTTTTCAGGGTAAAGTCCAATAAGCCCTTAAGGTGCGCCTCCTGTAGAAAACTGGGACAAAAGAAACTGGACTGACATTGAGCATTTGTGGGCCACAAAGAGTCAAAGAAAAACAGACATTTCAACCTGAAGTAAGTGAACTAGTTTTAATATCTTGTTGAAAAGAAGAAGGTAAGGAAGTGCTGCTATGATACAGTAGATCTTTGTAAATAGAAGGTGTCTTTGGTTAATTGGTCGTCTAATAACATACTTCATATAATTAAAACGCTTTTATTGTTACAGCTTGTTAAATGGAACAAACATTTAAAAACTGCTTGCGTGGGAAATAAACATGAACTGAATATGCTTTAACAATGAATTTAAATAGCATTTTAATTTTATTAAGAGTACCTTGGTCATCTTTGTTTTGTTTTTAAAGTCTTAACTGTCAAATACTCCAAATATACGTGTTATCTATTTCATGGGCATATAATTGCAGAACCTTACGGATTGTTTCCCTAGTAGACAACCAGTGAAGAGACAGATGACTTCGTGCTGAGGTGTGACCTTTCCTGAGAGCAAAATGGAGTCGTCTGATTACAGTAAGTTAGACTTGGATATGGTGAGACTATACAGAACTATACTAATACACTACCAAAGCTACAGTCAATCCTGAGGTTATATGTAGTTTATAACAGAGTTTCGGGAAGAGAGCTTTAAGCTTCCCTGCAAACAACAATGAGTTTTAGGACGTCCCCGGGACATCACAAAATGGCTTCCTAAAGTCGTCTCGACGTTGTGTTATGGTCTCCTAGAAGATTTGTCTAGTTCCCGGTTGGTCCCGGGGACGTCCGCGAGACATCACAAAATGGTCTCCTAAAGTCGTCAGGACGTTGTGTTAAGATCTCCTTGAAGATTTGTCTAGTTCCCGGTTGGTCTCGGGGACGTCCGCGAGACATCACAAAATGGTCTCCTAAAGTCGTCAGGACGTTGTGTTATGGTCTCCTAGAAGATTTGTAGGACTTTCTTGGAGTATTGTGTCATGGTCCCCTGGAGGTTTTGTCTAGTTCCCACTTTGTCCCTGGGACATCCTCTGGGAAGTTTTTAGGACATTCTTGGGATGTTGTGTCATGGTTGGGACGTTGTGTCATGGTTGGGACGTTGTGTCATCGTCCCCTGGACCCAAGAAGGTCCTGAAACCAGGAATTACACAAAGGTCCCAGAGAGAATGTTCCCTTGGGACAATCACGTGACGACTTCAGGACTAGTTAAAGGAAAGTCATGAGAACGTCGTAAATAGGTCCTGACATAGTCCTCAGTGACGTCCTGGGAGCGTATACATCCTAGGGCCAGCTAAACCTTGGTTCACTACCAGAGGCTGCCCCCACCAGCAGGAGGCCCAGCACAACCTCGGGGGGTTGGCCCTGCCAGCAGGTTAAGTCCAACCCCGATCCACAACTATCACCCACGCCAAAACCTTCAAATACCAAACTCTACCAACTGCTAGCAGCAAAACTTGTGTAGTGTGTGTGGTCTGCTGTTTATTATACCGTACCACTTGATTGTGTTTATTGGGTCTCCTAACTGTGACATGTCAAAGTAGTAGCCTACAGTACCATCTTGTGGTCAGCTATTGAACTGAGCAGAATTATGATGCTGCAGTCTTCCCTAATATTTTTTTTTGCAAGGGACATGCATGTAACCTACTCATGTAACCAAGATGATAATCAACCAAGATGACATGTGCCATTTAGAACCTTTTTAACAGGCAGTTCAACCTGGTGGTTATTTTTAACCCATTTCAAATTAAATGACACATGTACATTTTACTTGGCATATTTTATCATCTCAACCAATGCCATTGAGTAAAATTATCATTGTTTTCATCTTCGGACTCCCATATTTGTTGAAACACACATTCTAAGATGATTGAACAAAGCCAAACTTCATTTACCAATTATTTATTTGTTTACTAATTGTGTATACAATGGGAAATTGCAAGTTTATAAAATGTTGTTGACCTCTAAAACATAATTTAAGAATGATTAAATTAATAAGTTATATATTTTTTTAAGTACTCTTGAAAAATATGCTCTACCGGGCAGTTGAGTGGTCCATTAAAGGAATGCTATTAAGTCAAAGCCAGTGATAATGGACTATGGAGAAATATTGTTATGGGATTCTTTTTGTCTGTGCAAATACAAAAATCCTTTCAAATCCATATAATTAGTTACTGTCTGTCTGTTATCTTGAATGTGTTTCACAATATCATTCAGTACATGTAATAAATAATTGTACTCCTATTCTAAGCATATGAACTGTAAAAGCATTCACACAAATTAAAGGATGAATAATCTGTATATTCTTGATAATAATGAAGTTTAACCTGTGCCCTCCATAGATGCTGAGTTGGTGGATGAACACAGGTCCCAGCTCATTCAGAGGGTCACCATGGTGATGCCTATAGCTGATGAGCTGCTCGCTGAAGGCATGATTCATAAAGAGATGTACTCCAACATCAGTGCTGCCAGGACTAATCAGGACAAAATGAGGGAGCTCTTTAAAGCCCTCCACTCGGGAGGAAACAAAGTGAAATCTACCTTTCTCTCCATACTGAGGGAGAATGAACCTCATCTGGTCCAGGATTTGGGTGAGTGAGGATGTACACAGACATGTAATCTTGAGAGACAGTTTGTAGAGGAAAAGGTGAAACTGACTGTTGTGTTTTAACATTTTCAATGGATTATTAGGTTGTAGTCAGAGTCTGCCACAACAATATCTTGTGTGAAAACTTGTACTGTAATAACACTTTAATGTGAGGTATTTATTCATTATTTGTATAATTTACATAGAATTCCACATCAAACAAGGAGATCAACAAGGTAAGCCATGTCTTTTCCACCTATGTAAATATCAACATTAATATGATTCAAATAATATGATTTAAACATTGTTTGTTTTCAACAGAAAAATGTGTAAAATTATGAATTGACTTTCTGTTATCGTATCAACATGTAGCGGACAAAAGCACAGCAACCCTAAAGTACAAGGAATTCATCAGAGGTGAATATGCCACAGTGCAGGAGTACAACTCTCTCCCTGGAGAACATGTGAAGCTAGATGATCGCTACACTGAGCCCCTGATCATCCAGAAACACCGTCAGCAGAGAGAGAGAGAGGAGGAGATCCGCTCCAGAGGACAGAACTTTCATCAAGTCATGGACCAGAGGGACAGCGAGGCCTACAAGAGTACCAAAGTGGAGCGGCTGTTTGATCCAGACGAGCACGGAGACATTCAGAGAACAGTGATACTGCAGGGCCACTCTGGAACTGGCAAGTCATTTACCAGTCAGAAGATCATGTCTGACTGGGCCTTTGGAAGACTTTACGAAGACCGATTTGACTTTGTTTTTCACCTGAGGTGCAAAGAACTGAACCAGGCCACTGGGAGAAAAGTCTGATGGATCTGCTTAACTACGATCAGAGTTCATCATCAATGATCAAGCAGGTCCTTCACCAGTCTCCTGAGAGGGTTCTCTTCCTGGTAGACGGCTTTGATGAGCTCAAATTCTCACTTGATGTACCTAAAGACTCCCTTCCCAGGGACCCGTGGACACAATGCTCCCCGAAGTGACACTGAGTGGCCTGATATGGAAACATATCTTACCCGAGTCCTTTCTGCTTGTCACCACCAGATCCACAGCGTTGGACAAACTAAAAGAAGTGGTCAAACATCCAGTGAGATACGCTGAGATATTGGGCTTTTCGGAAGAAGGCGTGAAGGTCTACTTTGAGAAGTTCTTCAAACAGAAGAAACACTCACATCAAGCCTATGACTTTGTGAGGGAAAATGAAACCCTTTTCACCGCATGTTTCATTCCAGTCATCTGCTGGATCATTTGCACAGTTTATAGGGAGCAGTTTGATGAAGGCACAGAGATGATACAATCACTGGAGACCACCACCTCCATCTTTGTTGAATTTGTTGACACTCTGTTGAAGCACCACTGTCAGGATTTGGGTCAGTCAGCTCTTACTATCCTCCAAGGACTAGGCAAGCTGGCAGAACAGGGAATGGAAGAGCAGCAGGTGTCATTTGACCATGATAGTGTGTCACAGACAGTGTCAGATCCTTCCAAAGTCCCCTTCTTGTGTAAGTTTCTCCAAAAGAAAAGAGTAAGTCAGACCACTATGTACAGCTTCATGCACCTCAGCTTCCAGGAGTTTTTCACAGCCCTCTCATACATGTCACTGGGTGATGAGGAAGCTCAGGAGAAAGTTAGAGAGCTACTTTCCAAGGTTCGACGTGGAAAAGAAAACAGTCACCTGCTACCCATAGTTCAATTTCTCTTCGGCATCGCAAACAAGGAAGTTGCAAAACGACTGGAGGAAAAACACATCTCTTGTTCTCAAGGAATTTGGACCCAGCTCAAAAATTTTATTCTGGAAGTCATTGAAAAAGGAAAGGAGGATCGAATCGTTAGACGTACAATGCAGCTTTTCACATTTCATTGTCTATATGAGCTCCATGCAGATGATTTTGTTAAAGAAGCCATGGAAACATACACAGATATTCATCTGACCGGGACTCCCATGACAAACACAGACTGTTGGGTGTTGAGGTATTGTCTTCAGCACTGCAAGTCCATTGAAAGTCTTGGTCTGAGTGGGTGCAACTTAACTGCAGAGAACATGAAAATGCTTTCACCAGGGTTGAGAAAATGTAAAGATCTTGTGTGAGTATTATTGCTTTTCCTTTCTCACCTAATAATAATAATAATAATGTAAACTGATTTATGCTCAGTATAATGTTTCTCTTGGAACCTCATAATGTAGCCAAAATGTTTAGTTTGGACATGGATATTTATTCTAATTTAAACTAATTATTTCAGACACTTCAGTCACTCAACTGGTTGTTTTTGGGACACTGTTTGTAGGTTGCAGGTGGACGACCTAGCCGATGATGATTTAGATGGTCTGTTGACAGCGCTGGGAGAAGGAAAGAGTTTGGAGCTGGAGTAAGAATCACATGATCTTTACTGTAACATCAAACCTTATTCACCCTAAACAGTTTTCCAGTTTAATGTACTGCATCTCTACATCAACAACCTCAGACCAATTCATACCAATTATATGAATAATCATTTCTCAATAACTTTTCTACCATCAGTCTACTACTTTGAAACAACATTATTCAAACCACACTAGTCTGTTATTAGTGATGGTTCACACAAACCTTCAACAAATATCCTTCATTAAGGTTGATAATCAGATTCATATATGCGTTTGATAAATAAATATTACATTTACTATTCATGTTTCTGTTACCATATGGATGTTTTGGGGACTGTTTTTAAAATAAATTGTGTTTTCTGTGCCTCACTCCAATTTGTCTGTATTTTTCAGTCTGCATAAGACCAACTTCTCTGATGAGAAAGTACAGGACTTGCTTGTTTGTCTCACTAAACACAAAACCAGAAAAGTTCAAATTGGAGTGAAGTCCATCACCAGCAATACAGCTGACAAATTCATGTCCCTCATCAATAAGGCACATGGAGTCTTGGAAAGCATAGAGTAAGTCTAAGATCTTTCATTCATTTAAATGATATATTGTATGATATATTATCAGTTGACTGGGAGTTACATTAAAATGGAAAAGACTGCATCTGAGCAGGCAGTATAATGTCTGAAATAAAGTGTTATAATGCCCTATATGAAAAGCACCGTCATGTTTGGTGTGCAAGACAGAGTAACGTGCATTCCAGGAAGCACAGGGGAATTAGAATGTACCCCTTGATGAGCACATATAGTGCACTATTTCCTATTGACAGTTTCCTATAAGGCATTATAACACTGCTTCATAAGACATTAAACAGCCTTGGTCATATTGCTCTAGGAATGTGGTCATTCTTCGAAAGTGTATGTACACCAATGGAAAAATGTGCATATGACTTACAAGCTTCACTTACTATTACTGATATGTGAGTGTCGCAAAATCTATTAGCTGTACGTCGCCCTGGATAAGAGCTTCTGCTAAATGTCTCAAATGTAAAAGAAGTGTAGTCATAGATGTCTGTGAGCAGTTGTTAGCAACTACTGTATGTCATGCATCACAATGCTTTATGCATTGATCATAAGGCATTATAAATGTGCTTAATGCATTATGAGGATATTAATGGAGATTATTTATGGGAAGTGTTACCAAAATTGAACAATACATAATTTCCACAATAATACTGTATATTAAATTGTCAAGAATATGACTTATCACTGTTTCCTCAGGCTTCATAGTTGTGGGAATGTTGCATTGAGTGGCCAGCTACAGAAAGATGGAGTGAGGTGAGTATCTTTTAATATTAATTGAAAGTAATCTCGGTTATAATCTTGCATTATTTGGTCAGATGCTTGATAGTCTGTCCACGAGAGACTAATTAGAAATGTGTATTTGAATGATGTTGCATGCTATAGTTGTGACATGAAATAAGATGAACAGTTGCAAAGAGGTTAGTTATATTTATTTGATCAGTGGATAAATAAATGTTTTTGCTTGTGAAAGTAATTTTAGTTTATTAAGGTTGATTACTTCTTGTTGATTAAGTTATTCATTTAATAATTAAAAAAATATATTCTGTGAAGAACTCCCCAAACTCATCTTAGGTTGAAAGTGTCAGAACTACGAATGATCTGTGTCTTCATCCGAGCATCTGGCTACAGTTTGAGTGATGTAGAGTAAGTATCATTTCACATCTTTAATACCAGGAATCACACATTAACCAGTGGATATCTGAATGTATTGTACATGTAATGAAGGCGGTTTAGTGAGGTACATTCAAGTGATGAGTCTGGGACCTGACTACTTGCTTTGTCTCCCCATGCTAATGCCTAGGCTTTAGCTCACCGTGCTAACCCAGTCTAGCGATGCACGGGAGACCCAGCTTCGAACCTGCATAAAAGATACACAGCTGTGATTTACCAATACTCTTTGGCCTACTTGTTGCACTCAAGTTTAACTAAAGAAGTGATACTGTATCACAGTTTAACTTCCTCCTATGAGTAATGTGTAGAAGTAAAGGTGTAGCAGTGAAGAGCGTTGGACCAGTGATCGAAAGATGGCTGGTTTGAATCCGCGGTGAAAAAGTTAATTGCTTCTGTAAGTTGCTCTGGATACGAGTATCTGCTAAATAACTAAGTAAATAAATATATTTATTTGTTCCTGATGACAGGTTGACTGTGTGCCGTGTGGCAGACCTATCAGACACTGACGTGGATGACCTGCTTGCAATCATCCACCCTGTAGATAAATTAAGGTGAGGGAGTCTTAGTGCTGTACTTCCTAATTTAGCAAATCTCAAATACCTAATGTGAGCCTTTCACTGATGAATTGCGTCACATATCCTTTAAAAGCCTTGATATGTGACTTGCTGCCATATAGTAATTAACTTTGCTCAACATACCGGAGCCAAACAGTGAATAAACATTCATTGGTATTCAATAATGTGTACAGGATTAAAATAATGTTGTATTTGTATTGTATTTCAGGTTTACTATTGAACACAACGATTTAAATGATTGCGATAGTTGGAGTGATGTTCTACAGTTCCAGTCAGCAGTCGGAAGCATTGAATTAACCCTATCTGGCAATCCTGTATTTGACTTGAGAAGCTTCTTTCAGCTATTTCCCACTCAACAGTAAGGACTACGGGCTTCAATAAAATATCCACAGTACATTCATGTATTGTATAGTCTGCACACAAATACAAACATACTGTATGTCAAATATTTTCTTTATCATGATTTGATTACTGCCTGTTTGTGTATTTCTGTCATTTGAATGACCTCTACCAGTCCAGAGTGGGATGAGCATGTTGATGAACTGATCTCGCTGCTTCACCATGACACCTCTCTGGAGGAAATAACTCTGATGGTGAGCAGCATGACAGAGAGGTGTGCTACCAGTGTAGTCCGTCTCAGCCAGGCCTGTCCAAACCTAAGGACGATATCGTGAGTAAAACATACTATATTACCAGTCTGTGTTCACATCCTTGTTTCAGTGTTACTGATCCACTCATGACTCTTCTATTCTCTTTCTCAGCGTTAATGTAATCGGTTTCTTATTGGAGGAAGGAATACAATGCTTACGTGAATCAAAGACGCGCCCAGACTGCACGTTAGTCGTCACAGGGTAAGCATGCACTTCCTGTATATTATATCGGTTATCTGAGGTTTAAATTAACCAATTTAAATCAGCTGAAGTCAATCACAAAGTGGGAAACTCATAATTGGTGTAAATCATCTCTTACCTCTGCAGGCAGAGATGCAGGAAGGCTACTGTCCAGTGTACTGACAGGAAGGACTGGATGCTCAGTTGTAATGCATTTTTTCAGTGCACTTTAGAAGGAGAAACATTCTCAGAGACAGATTGTGACGATTGTCCATGTTGTAATATTCTATAGTGACCATGACAAAAGCCCTGTTTATACCTGGAGCTAACATCCTGTGTCCTGATCTTGTCCACATTCTGATTGTGTCCACATTTTCAGAAACATGTCTACACATAGATAGTATGTGTGCCTAACTACTCTGATCACAATCAGGTCACAAATAGTCTCCACCTGTCTAACAATGTGGGCACAATCAGAATGTAGACAATGTCAGGACAAAGGAAACATTTTAGAACCAGGTATAAACTGGGCTTCAGACGGTGGATGGATGACTCTGTATGGACAAAAGGTGCATTTCTCTGCCCAGGCGTTGCTGATGCATGCCAGATCTTAAAACGCCTGCATAGGTATTTTACATATCAGCTAACCACATATGTTAGGGGAGACTGGTGTTGGTTGTCACAGTACTAAGGAATTACTCCCAATTTAAATGGCGTCGGTACGGCAACTCCACAAGGCGCATCAAAGGGCGATATGCTGAACGAACTTCTGGATGCACACGGTCTGCCCTCCAAGACACCTACAACACCAGGTGTCGCAGGAAGTTCATGAAGATCATCAGCCACCCGAGCCCCATTCCCTGTTCTCCCATTCCATCAGCCACCCGAGCCCCATTCTGTTCCCAGCTTCAGATCATCAGCCACCCGAGCCCCATTCCCTCATCAGCCACCCGTTCCCTCCCAGCTTCAGATCATCAGCCACCCGAGCCCCATTCCCTGTTCTCCCAGCTTCAGATCATCAGCCACCCGAGCCCCATTCCCTGTTCTCCCAGCTTCCCTTCCCTGTTCTCCCAGCTTCAGATCATCAGCCACCCGAGCCCCATTCCCTGTTCTCCCAGCTTCAGATCATCAGCCACCCGAGCCCCATTCCCTGTTCTCCCAGCTTCAGATCATCAGCCACCCGAGCCCCATTCCCTGTTCTCCCAGCTTCAGATCATCAGCCACCCGAGCCCCATTCCCTGTTCTCCCAGCTTCAGATCATCAGCCACCCGAGCCCCATTCCCTGTTCTCCCAGCTTCAGATCATCAGCCACCCGAGCCCCATTCCCTGTTCTCCCAGCTTCAGATCATCAGCCACCCGAGCCCCATTCCCTGTTCTCCCAGCTTCAGATCATCAGCATCAGCTTCAGATCATCAGCCACCCAAGCCCCATTCCCTGTTCTCCCAGCTTCAATCACACCACCCGACCCCACCCTGTTCTCCCAGGCAGTGCAGGAGCATCATGGCAAAAACTGTCCAAAAGAAAGGCCAAGAGCTTTACCCCCAGACCATCAGTCGGTTGTATAGCCCCCTCAAAGCTCTTCACCCCCCTCAATGGACATTCATCACTGCTGAAGTTGATATCAAGTATAGTAATATTATTTTTATTCCTACTGTACCATTCAATCACACCTACAACCCAGTACACATTACTATTAAACAATCTGAAATGGTTAACATTGTCAATTCATGTCAGCGTGGAATGTAGGGTTGGTTGTCACAATCCAATTGCCTGACGACACACCCTAAATTTAATTACACTGCTCTATCATTCCATACGTTCAGTCTGAATCTACCATCCTAGAAGTCATGTGTGACTTCAAAATGAGTCGTTGTACAAAACACATTCAACAGTGATTGGATTGTCTCTAATAAATCTAACCAATTAAGAGTATTGAAGTTGATGACATCACCATCTCTGGCCAAACCCATTGGTTTCTGGAACCAATCAGAACAGTCAGTTCGGCTGGAGCTAAGTGGATGGGTAGCCAGGTAAACAATCAAACCCATTGTAACATATTGTTGTGGGACATTGCGACTGCACTGTTGGAGGTAAGAACACAAGCATTTCACTACACCCGCAATAACATCTGCTAAATATGTGTATGTGGCCAATACGATTTGATGCCACTCTCTCACACACCCCAACACACACCTGTACAAATGCATGCATAGAGACACACACACACACACACACACACACAAACTTACTCAAAATGTCATATGTTATTCGAGGCATAAAATGCTGAAATTTGTTAGAAATATCCTTGATCAAAGAACAGCATTATAAGACTGTGTATACTATATTGCTTCATTTTCTGATATAAAATAAATAAACTACAAGCAAACATGGTGCCAACCAAACCCATACTGTGTGACAACCAACCCTGGGAAGGGACTGGTTCAGAGTTCAGGCCTGGTGTAACGCTCATTCCTTCGACGATGAACACAAATTCGACCATCACCCCTTGTGAGACAAAACCGCGACTCGTCAGTGAAGAGCACTTTTTGCCAGTCCTGGTCTGGTCCAGTGACTGTGGGTTTGTGCCCATAGGCTACGCTGTTGCCAGTGATGTCTGGTGAGGACCTGCCTTTACAACTGGCCTACAATCCCTCAGTCCAGCCTCTTTCAGCCTATTGTGGACAGTCGGAGCACTGATGGAGGGATTGAGCATTCCTGTGTAACTCGGGTTGTTGTTGCCATCCTGGGTGTGATGTTGTGTGCCATCCTGTGCAGGTGTTGTTGAACGTGGTCTGCCACTGCGAGGATGATCAGCTGTCCGTCCTGTCTCCCTGTAGTGCCGTCTTAGGCGTCTCACAGTATGGACATTGCAATTTATTGCCGTGGCCACATCTGCAGTCCTCATGCCTCCTTGCAGCGTGCCTAAAGCGTAGATGAGCAGGGACCCTGGGCATCTTTCTTTTGGTGTTTTTCAGAGTCAGTAGAAAGGTCTCTTTAGTGTCCTAAGTTTTCATAACTGTGACCTTAATTGCCTACAGTCTGTAAGCTGTTAGTGTCTTAATAATGACCGTTCCACAGGTTC